>NC_056734.1:181497850-181575350 GCF_019279795.1 Protopterus annectens
GAATTGTTAGATATTCAAAGTAAATTAGACTCTTATAAACATAATAATAAAGAAAATATTATGGACAAGAAAGTTATTGAAGAAATAAACAAACTAAATGAGAAATACAAAGAAATTTTAACTCATAAAGTTAAAATAACTTTAGAGAATACAAGTTTTGTCTTATTCAATAAGCCCCAAATACTTACATAGACTTAAAAATAAAACAAAAGGTTGAATAAACAAAACCATATCAAAGAAATCTTTTCTCTAAGGAAAAAGAAGAATGTTTCTAGTATACCAGAAATACTAGATGAATTTAGAAATCACTTTCACAAAATTAACCATGATAACATTAACATGGAACCTAAAGATAAAATAAAGGAGTTTATAACCACAAACATGAATAAAAAGCTTAATAAACAACAGATTAAACTATTGGACATGAGTATTTCATATACAGAAGTTATTACACAAATAAATAAGCTTAAATCAAACAAAGCACCGGGTAATGATGGTATTATACCAGAGATATATAAAATCCTTTCTAAAAGTACATATTCATTAATACATAAGGTTTTTATTTTGGCCCAATCTGAGTTAATAACCCCCCCATCTTGGCAATATACATTTATTTCACCAATTTTGAAACCTAATAAAGATCCAACTAGATGTTCTTCATATCAGCCCATCTCATTACTTAATGTTGATTATAAAATGTTTATGAGTATCTTTGCTGATAGATTGAAGACAATCATTCCGGCATTATAGATATAGATCAGACAGGCTTCATTGTAAATAGAAATACTTTTGATAATATAAGAAGAACTTTAACATTAATAGATTTTGCAAATAGGAAAAAGAAAGATTTAACACTTATTAGTCTTGATATAAGTTCAGCATTTGATTCAGTAAGTTGGGACTATCTGTTTACCTTAATGAAGTGCACAAACTTCTCAGATGCATTTGTAAATCTAATTGAGCATTTATACAAAGGAATGTTGGCTTATATTAAGGTAGGAACATATGTTTCACAAAAATACCCATTCTTAAAGGTACAAAACAAGGATGTCCACTTTCTCCACTATTATTCACTTTAGTAATGGAGCCTTGGGCTAATTTGATCAGAAACAGTACTGACATAGAGGGTTTTGAAATAGATGAAAATACAACATCCAAAATTCAACTTTTTGCAGATGATGTTCTAATTACATCAGCAGGATCTAATTCTTCTATGCAGTCTCTATTTGATAAAATGATGAATTTTAAAAGTATTTTTGGTTTAATATTCAATGAAGAAAAAACTAAAATACTACCTATATATACACAAAAAAATATTCTCATTAGTGATTTTACTAAATATGTACCCAATTCAGGTCAGATAACTTATTTAGGTATAATACTATCTAAAGATATTAATTCTATTATATATAATAATTATAATACCTGTTTTCTTAATATACAAAATCTTTTTAATACCTGGAATAATATGTTTTTTACTATGGAGGAGAGACTTACAATTATTAAAATGATAATATTCCCCAAGATTTTATACTTAATACAATCAATAATACTTCCACCTACAAAAATAATTATCAAGAAACTGAATACACTCATGTTAAATTTCCTATGGGCACCTAATAGACCTAGGATTGCATTAAAGAAACATACTAATAGCTGGTCTCAAGGCGGTATTTCTTTTCCAGACTTTAATTTATATACTATCTCTTCTATTGTAAAAGTTATTACTTTATTAATAGATCAGTCATATGTCACAAAATGGAAAGATTATTGGGAGCTAATTAGTATGCCCTTCATGAAAATCTCCTTAACACATAAAAATATGATTGTAAATAACTCCATGTTATGGTTACTAAAGGAATTTTGTACTTCACCTATTACACCTAAACATATGGTTTGTTACCCATTAAATATTATTATTAGTTATCGTAACTTTATATTCATGCACCCTAAGTATAGGGAATGGAATTTTATTGTATCCCTATAATGTATACTCAGGGTATGCTTTTGTCATCTACTTCTGAAGGAACTCATTTAACTATAGATAATGATCTAAAGTACTGGTATCAGTTGATATCTGATAATAAAGTTAAAAATCTAGATTCCTTAAAACAAGAATTTGATCTAAGAGAAACTTGCTGGTTAGAGGTTCAGACCTTTAGACAACATCTCATTAATAAAATAGATCTAATGTATATAACAGTTAAAGAATCTATTCCAACACTGATTGATTACTTGATATTAAATTTACAACATAAAGTTTCTGATAAAGGTAAACTTTCATACATACATAAAATTATCAGACAAGAAACTTTTACAGTGTAGATTCATACTGGAATTATTTCACTTCTATTAATGGGGACCCACCAAATCAACAAGATAAACAATATATATTGGAATCTGCTTATAGAACTACATCTTCCATTGTCTGGAGACTTTATACATGGAAATTTTTACATAGATCTTTTTATACACCTTTGATGATGAATAAAATAAATAATAAAGATAATTTATGTAAGAGATGTAATGTAGAAATTAATGCTGACTGGGCTCATATGTTTTATGACTGTATAAAATTGAAAGAATACTGGAAGTCAATTAATGAATTTTGCAGGCTCTTTTACAGATAATTTCATTATTTCTAAATCTCTTATATTATTCAACACACCTGTACCTCAAAGTGTTAAAAGGTTAAGCTTCCCTTGTTATGGTCTATTCTAGCAGTGGCTAGGAAAATAATAACTAGAAATTGGATTTCAGATACACCTCCTTCGTTCAATTAATTTAAAAATGTTATGAATATAGTGTGCCATATGGAAATAAACACAATTAGGACAAGAACAAATAGAAAAACATCTTATTATATTGTATGGGATAATTTACAAAATTTGTTAAAAAAATTTTAATTTCAATAACATGGTATTTTAGTTTAATTAATTGATCTGATTGTAGTGGATGTCTTTGTAAATACTTTAGTTGTTTTGTTGAATATTATAATAATACCTATTTTAATTACTTGTATAAAATTGTTATGATATTTCTCTCATATGTTAAAACAATAAACCTGTTTTGAAAAAAAGGAATAAGTTAACTGGCTCTCTACTTTCTCTCCTATCCTTTCCTCCCAGTCGAGTTCCACAATGCTCCATACTTGGTCCTCCCCTTTTCAACACCTTTTTCAACAACCTAGATACATCCTCCCTACAATCTACATTCATACAGTATGCAGATGATTCCACTATCATCTGTTCATCACTCAATCTTCTCTATTTACAATCTATCCCTCAAAGTGCTTTCAATTCAATTGAGAACTGGCTTTGTGAAAACCAACTTATTTTAAACCCACCAAAAAAAAATTACTCTTATTTCTTCTCATATCTCAAGCTCATCCAAAAATCCTTCACAATATCATCTCTTAACAGCACTAAAATAGAAGTTATTCCGCATGCTAAACTACTGGGTGTCAATACAGATGATTAACAAAAATTTGATCTGCACACACAAAATTACATAGAAAAACTCATCAAATACTTGGTGTGCTTTGCAGAAAAAAAGGTTCCTAACTAACACTTCTAGAATTGCACTTGCAGAAGCTTACCTCCTTCCTTCTCTACTCTAGGCCCCTCCCTTTCTTAGCAATATACGGACCCCCCATGAGAGCAAAACTTGAGCTCTGCTAAAACAAGGCAGCCAGATTAGTTGCCAATCAGTCATTCAACTCTCATCACTGCTCAGTCAGGAGCTTCTTCACTACCTCATGCTCAGTCAGTTTCTCTTTGCTCATAACATGATATATACATTTTCATCCTGTCCTCCAACCAGCACCATTGTCAAACATTACCTTCCTAAATGGCCTTTTCACTCTTCAGAACAGCATCTGTTTGAAATCAACAAGCCAAAAAAGTCCATAGGCCATTGCCAGTATTCAAACTCTATAGCTAAATCCTGGAAATACAATTTCCATTGGTATTAGTTTAGTACCTTACAGTCATTTGTTTAAAAATGTTTATGAGAATTCCTCCTCAACTCCTGGTTATGCACTTGTCTAACTCTAGGTTATATTTCTTTCCATTAATGCTTTTCTGCAGCCTTTCTACTGTTGTCCTCCCACCCCTCCTATCTGTCTCTTATTCTCATTCTCCATCTCTTTACTGTTCCCTATTTCCTCTCTTTGACTTTCTCATATCTCTCCTAATTATAGCTCACTGCTGTATTTCCTCTCTAGATAGGTCCCACCTGTCACTATGAATTAACACTATCTTATTTGTATTCCTATACTCACAAATAACTACACTTCAACAATATATATGGCTGGATTCAGTAAAACCTATACAGTGCGTTAAAACCATGTGCATGTCGTGGTGTGATGCGCATATAATAGTGCAACATTTTATATTCAGTAAGTGGCTCTACACATTGTGCAGACCCATGCAAACATGGTAAACATTGTGGAGTGCTAATTACAGCATAAGCAGCTGAACTGTATGCTAATTGACCAATCCAAGATGGAGGAACTACTCAACAAGCTATAAAACAATTGCGTAGACTCAGTGTAGGTTTTCCCTGCAAATTCCAAAACCTACTGAAATACAGCCACAGAAACTACTCTACATGGAAAAAATGTTAGGGGCTGCAGCAGCAACATAGGCTGGTGCCTGTTAAACATACACATGTAACTAAGTATAAGATGTGTTATATAAGGTTGTTATGTTTGTAACATATCACACTCACGCACAAACCAATGTGTAGTCCAAAAGAATGAATACCAAAGGAGTACCGTATTGTTTACCATGGAAATACCAGGATGACTATACAATTACAGGAGAAAAACTCTTGAAACCCAACTTGTACTTGGCTCCCCATCCCCAAAACAACAGGAAAATGACAGTTTGTACAATTCCAGGAATAACATATAATATACTTGTTATAAATCCTGTCCACACAATTCTCACAGAATGTGTACACATTTACAAGACAAATCTTAATTGTATACAATTGCTAAGCACCTCTCACTGTGCCCAGTACTTTCCTGGTGGTGTCTATGGACCATCTTAAAAGCATAACACCCCTGTGTCATTGACAGAATAGTACATTACAATGCCATGGAATAAGACAGAAGACTGTAAGATAACCATTTTTAACAATAACACTCATAATGACAGTTAATGCGGCTGCATATCTGTGAAAATCAATGGATGGCAAAAATGCCTATGCCAAGTATAAGAAGTGCATACAGATAATTTAATCCTCTAATGTGTATATATATATATATATATATATATATATATATATATATATATATAGATAGATAGATAAAACAATTTTCTTTGTAATATCTGATCAAATCTTGCATGTACCTAAAAATATAATCATTGGTTCATAGGTTCATAGGTGTTTACTAGGCTAATAAGCACAAGGGCCTTTTTAATCCTGGCCATGCATCCCAAATCTCTGACAAGTTCTGATACCCTTGATAAGTGTAAGCATGGGCCTGGAAGATGAACAATTTACAGGTTACATGTGTCCATTAGAGACATATGTGCCAAACCAGGGATGAATTTCCGGTTTCCCATCCAGTTGTCCAAGTTGCACTTGAACTGGATTAGGGAGGAACTCTGCTTCACATGGATGGGGAGAAGGTTCCATAGATGGAGTAGTCTCTGGGATAAATACCTATCTCTCCAGCAGGTCCTATTTATATCACAGGCAAGGTTTAAATTGTTAGAATGGGTAATTCTGGTGCTGTTTGTTTTGTGGATATGCAAGAGGTCCATCAGAGAGGGGCCTGACAATGCCCTGTATGACAAGCATAGATGTCCCCTCAAAAGCCTGTAGGAGACTGAATACAGGGATAGGGCTTTGAGGCATAGGACATATATATTTGTCTGCATATGACATATTTATGCCCTGTATTCTTTTAGTGAGGAACCTCTGTGGATGTTCCAGTTGTTGGATATGCCTGGTTAGGTACATACCAAAGGAGGCACTGTACTCAGTGATAGGTTTGATGAATGATGAATACTGTGGAACAATGACTTCCTTGGACTTAGATGCCATACCTTTGCTTATAAGTTGTGCAACACAGAATGATTTCCTCACTACTGTAAACACATGACGGTCAAAGGCTAGATTACTATCTATGTGTGTCCCTAAATCCCTGACTACTGGGTCAACTGTAAGGGATGTGTTGTCAATATGATAGTTACAAGGGGTGGATGACTTCCCGAAGGATACTGTTATGCATTTCTTGGCATTTAGTTTTAGTTCATGGCTCTGACACCAGTTGTCTGTCTAGGTCAGCCCCTCCTGGAGAACATTTGTGTCAGTGTGGGATTCAATGAACGCTCCTAATTTGCAATCCTCTGCAAATTTAGTTAGCCAGAGACCATTGGCATTGGCCCTGACTTCAGAGGAGTAAATACCAAAAAGGAGCAATCCAATGATCCCTGAGGGACTCCACTTGTGACTGGCCTCTTTGTAGAAGTGGACTCCCCAATTCTAACTTCCCAGATCCATAAAGCAGCTGAAGAGAGACCCCTTCTTGCCACTCAAAAAAGTCGCCCTCAAAAAAGACAACTTGATAGGTAGCCAAGTAACCAGAAACAGACCCTCTCATAACTCTAACACCTTTCTCACTCTAGGTGATTTGCCTTTTCATATCACCTTTAAGATTAATGATTACCATGTACCAGTGTACACATTACAAGAAGATGAGGCATACAGCTTGAATACCTGTAGGCAGAGCATCATATTGAGCACAGTTACTCTAGAAGGAAATGACACCTTGCATCTTCAAAGCAGACATTATCCCTTAACCTGAGAACATTGTTTGATAAATACCTTTTGGATCCCATGGTATACATAAACACATGTAGACCACTGAAAATAGTAGATTAATTGGAAGTCTACCTTTGACAAACTAAGAATTCAGAGCTATCAACACATTGGGTTTCTACACACTACTCATACCACATGACAAAATACTGAAAATCACCCATAATCCATAATAAGGTTGGACGAGAGCTGTTACACAATCTTTGACAGTTACAATTATCTTTGGAGCATTTATCCCACCTATTACATAAAAACAGGCAGGCACCAGTGAGGAGGTCTGTATATATTTGCTTAAGACCTCAGCTGTAAGCAGGAAAAGCAGTGGAGAAAGAGGACAACTCTGCTTGGTATTCATCTTAATCCAGAAGGATAAGAATGATAATCCATGTCTATTACCTGCAAGGATTACTGAAGTGCAATCACTTAATTCATTGGAACATTTTAAGATGTTACACAGTCAGGAATACTTTTCTAGGACTGTAGACATGTAGGGGTAGTGTATGGTATTCCAAGATTTCATAAAATGAATAAATCAATAAAATAAAACTCTACGGTACTTATATGGGACCCAACAAAGTGCTGCCAACACATTAAGAAGCAACCTAACATTATCTTCACTGGATATATCTTTACAGTCCCAACCTGCAAATTCCTAACAATTCCTAGAATAAATTAAAAAAAAAAAGATGGGCATTTAGGATTCAAATAATATAATTTGTATGCACAGGTTGATTAGAGTTATGTAAAATAACCAGACTGGGATCGACGTCGTGCAATGACTTTGATGATGCCCTTGTTATATGTGGGTGAAAGCGCTAAGAGATTTCTGTTTTTATTCTATGGATTACTGGCTGTCTGTTTTTTCTATTAAAGTCATTGCACGACGTCAATCCCAGTCTAGTTATTTTACAAGTCTATGTTCGTTTGTTCTTGCTGCACTTGTGTGATTAGAGTTATGGTCTAATACTTTTTTCATCAACTGTGGGTCTTTACAAGACTTAGATAAAAGAGTAGCCATGTTACTTAGAAAATGAACACAGTGCTATCCCCTTTTGAAAGCCTCATTATTTATCCTCTGAAGCAATGCTGTGTGTCATCTTTATGACAGTTTATAAAAATTAGTTTGAAAGCCATCCAGTCCAAAAGCAAGTGCTGGCCCACAGTGAATCCAGGCATAATTGCAGTCTACTCATAAGGTACCTCCCACATGAGTGAAGCTCCTTCCCTTCTCCTCCTTCATGCCATTGTTGTATAAAGCAGAAAAAATTGAACAACTGTCTGCTAACAACTTGTCTATATATTGCAATGTAAATCTTTTTAAAAAATGTACATCCTCCCGAGTCTTTTTTTCTTCAAGTAATAAGCCAGTAGTTTGGTTTAACTGGCAGTCAGAGACTACAGAGTATTTCATGTTCTCAAGGACAAGGAACTTTTCTCCTTCTAATAAACTAGGCCATGCTTCTTTCTTTCTACTTGTCTCCATGTGTAGCTTATTGAACAATGTGTGGTACATTTGAGGTTCCTTGGATATGTCTTTCGTACATTTATTAAAATAATTTTGCCACAACATTTATATATCCTTTAGTTTCCCTGTAGCCAAGATCTTCACTATAATGACAAATTATAACTGAGGGCTGCATCAGTCTTCACATATTCCTGTCCAGTTTCATTAATTCTGTTCTGATTAAAACTTGTTTTGTTGCAAGTGTTTACTGAGCCTTTATATCACACACAGTTCCCCTATCTCTACCTCTCTCAAAGTTATTAATCTGCAGACATGTTATAAAATAGGCCCTTCTCAACAGACTCAACTAATGGGTGCAGATTTAGAGAACCAGACAACTTTAAATGCATGCAAGTGTGTGCCTTCAGTGGAAGGTTGGGCACCGGGCTGGCAACTCGACACCATAAAAACTCCACTGCCAATCATGTGGGGACAGGTTATCCACTGTGGTGACCCATAGCCAGGAAAAGCCGAAAGAAGAAGAAGAAGAAGAAAGAAGAAAGAAGACATAGCTATAAACTTACTTGATAATAGTGAATTTGAATGAATTTGGGGTTTCAGTGTCTGTAAGTTCACCAGTGGAGAAAGAATCATCTAAATAAATTACATACTCTCCACCCTTTGCACTGGTTAGTATAAACCCACAATATGATCTGGGGTGAATTTGTGGTTAAAACTGAAGTCTCCTTGTTAGATAACATTCTTCCTCCACACTTTCAGATTTTAGGATCACCATATCTTCTTCATTTAAAGCTCACATCACGCTGACATTACAGCAATAAGACTGTACCAAAATTATTGGTTCTTGTACAGTTAAAAAAAAATAGATGCACAGGTTTACCTACTACATATCCTCCTGATGTCTTAGATCCTTTGGCATCCTTACAAGCACACCTCTTGCAGAGTATTGTTCTTGACTAATACACCTCTTGCAAAGTACTGTTCTTGAGTAATACAGTGTTGCTTTAATCTCTGTGATTCTATGGATGTTTTGATTTAGTTTCCTACACAAATGCTATGTTTACTTTATGGATGTTAAAATGCAAGCACCTTTTACTTGGCAGGGGTACCAGGATTTATCAAACAAAGAGAAATATTTTCACCCCCACCATTCACAGTTGCTGCACCTGTGTGACACAGTTTATACCTAAAGGAAGTGTAAGAGTATCTGTTTTTAGATATGTACAGCCTCATAGCAAGACGTTGTCCCGTTCGATTCTCAGCTAGAGCGTCTTCTGTGGGGAAGCATACGTGAATGGGGCGTGCCTTCGTTGAAGGTTCTGTGTCATGGCTGGTAACCCAGTACGTAAAAATCCACTACCAATCATTAGCGAACTGGAGTTCTGCTGTGGCGACCCCTAACCGGGAAAAGCCAAAAGACACAAACAAACTGTCATAAATAATATTCTTGAAAGCTTTTGCAAAACCCACCAACATTAAGTGAAAAAAGTAAAAACATAAACTGTAATAACTGCCTGTTGATTCTCAGGGGAACTGTGACAAGGGGATGGTAAAGGATATAAAAAAGCAGAATACTCTTAATTATCCTCCAAAACAGTACTTATAAAACTGCTACTAGTTAACATAAGATGCAAAAATGTATTGTAAACAGTATGCAAGCACTATGCTATCTACACTGAACAACTGAAACAAGAGACTTGTTGGCAGTGAACCACAGAGCTACAATAACTGGTGTCAAACCCACAAGGTCAATATGCCAGCTTCACAATATAGCTTTAACTGAACTCTTTTCAATAAATAAAAACTGTAACTCACATATGAAAATCAAACCGCTACAAGAAAGGCAGTCTACAAGAACATAGAAACTACTGGGTACTGCAAGTTCTTCCATCAATGGGAAAGTTAATTGACTGCACTACTGACAAATGACTGCTTGTGCCCTGTGGCAGTTTTGAAAGGCCTGAATGTTTAAGTACCTAGTGCTACACAGGATAAATAACATACAAATGAATGGCACAACAGCTGGAGTACTTCACAGCTGATAAATGTTAAGAATGGTGCAAGAAAACAACTAATGTGACCCATATCCTTCCATGATTATAAGCAAAAATGAAAGGGGGAGAAAAGTATTAAAAATACAAACACAGTCAGATATTGAGCATAAGATTCATTAAAAACTTGTAGAAATAGAGAAAATTGTGAATAATATTGGTTTACTTTATATGATGTTAATACTATTCTTTCTTAGAAGTGAGGTTTTGGTGCAGCCTTTACTTCTAAGAAAGATTAGTGATAACATTGCACTCTGTAAAAGACGGAAACAGATAATCACAAGCCGTCTCTTCTCCTGTGTCAAAAGGTCAGATATACCCTTACTTTTTCCCAGATACTTATCCCCAAGCAGACCCCTTCATCCAGTACTCAGCTGTGTAAGGGCACCAGATGTTACAAAGGCTTTCTGTTCTGACACATCTAGTTACTTTAGGTCAATATTGAGAAACTCCACCCTTGGGTCCTGCACAGTGTCAGCAGAATCTTCTCCAATAGTCCAGCAGGCAAGCAATCTGGTAATTGAAAACTTACCATCCAGGTTATATTGATGGGCTAAAAATTCCCCATTTTCAACAAAAAATTATATTCAGTGTAACATGGATAATTGGAGTGGTACCTGTAAATTTACTCCACAACTGACATGCTTAACCCTTCTTGGGGGAGGGGGTACAGCACAAGAGTAGATACTGGCATGGCATAAATGATCCTGTGACTCAATTATCTTATATATGCTTTGATCTTATTATCTGTAAAGCAATTTGATAACTGACTTTAGAAATAGGTAATGTATGTTTTACAGAGGATCAAGGTTTTCTGGTATTCAGAAGGAACATCTTCCTGTAAAATGACTCTATCTTTAAGAAGTACAACTATTTATGAGGCATACCACCATTGAGGTAAAGCAGAAAATACATTAAGTTATGCAGATATTTAATGCCCTTATCTTTGTTTCTCTGGATAATTTAAGATAAGGTTCTCTGTCTAGCAAGTTCAGAATGCCCATACTGTTTTGGATGACCTCAGTGTTGGTTAAAGCAAGCAAAATCGCCATGATCTCACTAAATAATAGGTGACGTTTGGTTTAAAAGTTCCTGGAATCAGAATAAATAATCTTTACTGTATTCCACCTTTTAAGCAAACCTTTTTTTACGTTTGGTTATTTGTTGAAAGTGTGTGTGGTTGTGGCATTTTGATACATGAATCAGTGTTAATGTGGTATCAGACGTACAATAACAAGTAGAATACACTGTATTAACAGATAATGTCATGTCTAAAAACTGCTATGTTGTATATCACTGTATATCAGACTGCTTATAAGATGCATATGCTGTAACTGTGTTCCACATTTACACGACTGTGGACTGGAATAACACCACGCATGGCTGTTTATCTCATTGCCTAAATGGTCTGAGTCATGCCTGAAAGGGATCCTTGCACCAATGCACCGAGCCAGTTAACAAATGTCAAATAAGTAAATTAATTACTTAAATTCTGCTACCTGGAATAAGTCTCTATGTCATCAGCATTTGACTGCATGGATATTATGCAATTATCAAATACAACTTAAAAAAACAAAAAAATAAAATATTAAAATACCACCAAGACCACCGATCCAAGCAGTCAACGAATTTAATGAAAGACTTAGCGCCTCGGCTTGCACAGCCTTCCAAGAATAAAAACACTACAGAATACTGTTTGCTTATATACAACATACTGCGCAAAACAATTAATCAATTAAGCATACAATTCAAATCACATACTTCAATTACATTCTTCGTTGTGTCCCTGAGGCTCCAAAGTGTCATACTTTAAAATCAGCAGGGTTTCTTTTTTTTTAAGAGTTTGTTTTTTAAAGACACACATTCACCTATGCCAACTTGCAATTTTTCCAAGACATAACCCCTAAGAGAATCAGGGTTAGAGTTGTGTGCTATCAAAAAATGACTCCCAAGGGGACTCTAATTTTTTATTTTTTATGTCCCTAATATGTTCCTGCAACTGGACCTTAAAACTCCTATAAGTTTCCCCTATGTAAAACTTCTTACATCCACGTCTCAGCACATACACTAACCCCTCCGTGTTACAACTGTATTCATGCCTAGCTGTAAACTTAATGTCATTAATATAGGGAAACAAACTTACTAAATATTGACAGATGGAACAACCATCACATGGAACAGTGCCTTTATTTATGCTTAAGCTCTGGCTAACATTAACATCTGGTAAACAAAATTAGTTATGCACCAGAATATCAGACACATTCCTAGCTCTTTTATATGCAATACTCACAAAATCAGGTAGTATAGAGTTCAAAATGTTATCCCTTAGGATCACTGGCCACAAGCTACCTGCTTTTTTAACTATTTCCTCAGTTATAACATTATAAGTTGTCACTAGGAAAACTTTCTTCTGCTCTCCTTTGTTCACAGCTTTATTGGTGGATCTATTTCCACCAATACAAACATTATATATTCCACTAGCATGGACATAATGAGAATCTCCCTGAGAGTTAAAATACCTCATGGCCATAATTTTTTGTTTGGCTTCCCTGACCAGCTGGACATCATAGCCTCTTTTAATAAACATTTTTTCTGCTTCAGCTATCTCTAAATCAAAGCTCGTATCAATTGCATCACTGGTGGTATTTTAATATTATGCAATTATGACTGTGGTCAGTTTTTCTGTGTAACTCTTATCTCTTCCCATTCAAGATTTTTGACAGATTTTAACCTGCCCTACATATAAGGTAAACAACAATAACTTCCTCATGGTTAGATTTGCTACTTACATCAGAAATATGAACAAAAACAGAAGAAAAAATATTGTCTAATGAATTCTTAGTGACCGCACTGTTGGTTGCAATGGATCACAAAGAAAACAAATACACAAATTTTCCACAATATTCATCTCAAAAGATCTGCTGAATTACTCCGGTAGCATTTATTATTCTTAAAAACAGGATTTTCATTGCAAAACATTCTGAGCACATAATTTATCCATTGACCAGATTTTTGTACAGTTAGTATACATTTTGACCAACAGCATAATTAAGTGAAAAAAGGCCTCCTTATGAAATTTGCTTCAATCGTACCCTGCCCTATCTATTGAAAACACTTTTTCATATCTCTCCTTATTTAGCTACCCTAACTCTTTCAACTATGCTCCAGTGTTCTGTTTTTTTGTATTTTAAGTGAAGGACTGCTATGGAATCCTTATTCAGGGGCTCACAAGTTGTTACTACACATGCAGACCAAGAAACTACTTGGGAGCCATTGCTGGATTTCTCAGTCATCCTAGAGGACTGTCTTAAGTTAAGTGAAATGCTTTGAGTTAAATAGTAGGAAGAAAGAGGCTGAAGGACCAAAACTCTAGACTACAGGAAGTAGCTCATGGACTCATTTCTATGTACTAACTGCTACACTATGTAATATTTCACACTGCAAATCGTGTTTTAAGGTTGTCCCTATACAGGAATAACAGTTCAATTATTTTTTTCAGGTAGCAGTTATATAGTACCCACCTGCATTTTGAAGCTATGTTCCTAACCACAAGCCTCAATAACAATCACTTTGCTTAAAAAAGCACAGTTATTATTAGATTTGTTACAGATACAAGTCTGCATCCTTTCATTGCATATCAAATTTATTGTAGTAGCTGCAGATACAGTTCAGAAGTGCTCTAGATTTCTGTAAGGTAGAATGTGACAAAATCACTGCTATAACTGCACCAGAAGAATAAGGAAAGTTTTTTTTTTCTTGGATGTAATATATGTTTAATAATCTGTATACCTAAGTGCGATGGTTATTACTATGGGTAACACCCAGGTATGGCTTGCACAGGGGATACTTTTGTTCTTTGTTTCTAGTTCTATGGGTAACACTCTGAAATGACTTGCAATATGGATATTTTGCTTTCTTTCTTTACCTTTATTTTCAAATATTATTACCATAAAAATCCTCAGCCTTACTAAATGAGGGAGCTATTGCCGATCTATATAGAACCCAAGGTGAAGAATTTAAATATTAATTAATTAAACGTTAATTCTGGAGAAGAAGAGGAAGGAGCTCCACAACTGCATTAGAAGGGTGTCAGATGCTACCTGAATACACTATATAAAAGCAAGTTAAAATAAGGATTATGATTCGGCTTAAATGCTAAAATGCTAACTTTCAGTTAGCTGTTATTAAAATTAAAGCTTTTGCCATATTAAATCTGTATAAAAATGACAAAGTGCCATGAATGCCACAACTTTAAACCAACTGTATATATGTATATATGGGTCTACTTCACGTGACTGAAATCTCATTTGACTGAATTTTATTTGAAACAAGTAAAAGTCCAAAAATTCACCAATCCAAAAAACAAGGCACAAGATTCTTCTCCGAAATAAGGCAACAACACCAACTTCTAGATAGGCTGTATAAGCGCCTTCATTCCTTTATTCAACCATAAAAACGAAACTTCATCAGATACAAAGAACACCTCATTTCCTTCCATTTAAATCATGTGATCTAAACTTCAAATTAGATGTCTTTCTTAAAAAAATAGCACCTTTACATCAATATTAATACAGTAAATCCAACTATACAAAATGCCTTACATTTGAAACTGTACCCTAATCTGTAACATTTTTTGTCATAAAATATAATTAATACATTTAAACTTTGCACACAATCCCTGCTAAAATTCCTAATATTCCTTTTATGGGTAAAGGACAAAATTAAAATTATAAACTATAGCTTATATCTACCAACAGCATCCTAACCATTTGGTATATTTTTATTATTATTTTTATTTAAATTTAGTTTTATTTTTATATTTTTATTTATTTTTATATCTCTTCTGCCCTTAAATTCAGCTGACTACTAATCAAAATCCTGTCATTTAGGCCAGGCAGGGTATTTGCATTTAATAAAGCCTGCCAAAATGGTTCCCTGTATTTTAAAAAGTTCAACCAATTTCCACCTCTTTCCTGCCTTTTAACTTTTTCCAACACAATTCTCAGCTAGAGCGTCTTCTGTGTGGAGACATGCATGAATGGGCGTACCTTCGTTGAAGGTTGTGCGTCAGAGCTGGCAACTCGGCACATAAAAATCTACTGCCAATCATTAGCGGACCGGAGTTCCGCTGTGGCAACCCCTAACCAGGAAAAGCCGAAAGACACAACAACAACAACAAAATCTACATTTTTTAAAAATCTTTACATATAATATTATGCCTGTATAGCACATTGGTCCCATCCTACCTCCTAATAGCATAGTTGTGTCGATACACCCTTTTTCTTAATTCATTTTCAATTTTTCCTATGTAATAAGCATTACATGTCTGGTATAGAGCCACATAAACAATCCCCTTAGTCTGGCAGTTATATACACCTTTAATTGGGATAACCCTTTGGTAACCTGCAATAACTATATTTGTGGTCTCATACATAAACCTACATTCCCTACAGTTTCCACACTTACTCATCCTCCCTAACACCACCCTATTGTCTTTCTCCTGGTTTCTTTCAAATAATGATTTCATATTACTACCTTTTCTATAAACAATTTTAGGGTTAGGCCCCACATTATCCATTAAACCAAAAGCTCCAAACACCCCACACCAGTTCTTTTCCAATATTCTTTAGATCTCAGAAGAATAACTATCATATGTTACAACACAACAAAATGAGTTAACCTTAGACTCATTGTCCTTCCTCATCTGTACCTTAGGGTTTTTTAACAACGGAGGGTACCATATATCCCTTCTACCAATCACATATTGTTCCTGCCCCTCAAGAAGAAATTCAGGGTATCCTCTATCAATTAGTAAGTCCTTCAAAATTCTTAGTTCCTCTAAAAACTTGTTATTATGACTGGCTACTCTAGAGATCCTAATCATCTGCCCTTTTACAAGATTTTTCTTCTGCCAAAAACGGGTGTTCACTCTGAAAGTGCAGGAAACTATTCGAGAATGTAGGCTTTCTGTATATCCTTGACTCAAAACATTTTTCCAAAGCATTCTTATATAAATGAACATCTTAGTAATTCATCATCTCATTCCCCACTGTGTATGTAAATTTAAAAAAAAAACGTGTTGTGGCATTTATATATTCCACAAATTCAACAACCTCATCCTCCATGCCTTCCCATAACACCAGGATGTCATCAAGGAATGTATAGTACTTGTAAATGTTCTTATTAAACATAGAATCCAATACCAGCTTGGTTTCCCAGTACCAGAGCACAATGTTTGCAAACACTGGTGCTACAATTGCACCCATTGCTACCCTTTGGGTTTGTTTATAATACTCGCCCTGAAACCATGCAAAATTGTTCTTTAACACTAGCTCCATCAATGTGGTCAGTACATACACCGTGTCACTAGAAAACCTAGTACCCCCTCTGAGTGCGTTTTGAAACATTTCCATCCCTTCCTCATGCAGGATACTCAAATACAAATCTTTCACATCAGAACTTACAAATAACAAATGTTCCCTAAACTCACCCCTTGCTAAACTTTTTAAGAGGTGCCAAGAATCCTTAAGCACATGATCTTTTCCATCAAAGACATTTTTAGGTGGAAATCCACCATTTTTGCCAGAGGTTCAGTTTTACTCCCCCTCCCCGCCACTATTGGCCTCATTGGAGGGTCTTCCAGAGATCTGTGGATTTTCTGAATCCCAAAAAAAAGTGGACCTTAGGGTACTTCATTTTCAAAAACTTTATTTCTTCCTCACTAAAACTATATTCCTGGAATAATTCCTCCTAAACCATATCCAGTCTGCTATTAAAGATATTTATCTCATTACACTAAAATATGTACTATTGTTTAAGCAGGTCAACATTCTACTAGTGTAATCGTGTTGCCCCATAATCACAACCCCTCCCCCCTTATCCAGTTTCATGATCCTAACCTGATGATTATCCTTTAATTCCCTCAGTACCTGATATTCTTCCTTGGTTAAATTATCACAAATCTGTTTGGATCAGTGCCCAAACAAGTTTCTAATTTTCATTTCAGTTAATTTTTCAAAAATTGCTACTGGGGGAAGTAGAGGGGGGTTGTAAGTACTTCTTCTTATCAATGGGGTTCTGTTAACATCATTCTTATCTCCCTTTTCCAATAATAAATTCAAATTAACAGTTCTGGCAAACGGTTTCACATCCAAGATAGTATCCACCCCATGGTTCTTCCCCTTAGGAACAAATGTGAACCCTTTAGAAAGTAGTTCACCATGGTGTACATCCAAAATTTCATTAGTATAGTTATAAATCTTAAACCCCTTATATTCAGTAATTACAGCCTTAGTCTCCCCAGCTTCCAACAAATTTAAATTTAAATTTGAACCAGGTTGCAGCTGTTCAAAATGATCACATTCAGGTATATTCAGTACATACTCTGCTAACTCATTGTCCATCAGAGATACATATTCATACATATTTTGTGGACATTTTCCTTCATACATGAGCCATATCTTCACAATTACCTATATGAACAAGCTCTTTATTAGTTAAGCATTCTTGATTCAAAACATCAGATGTGCTTTTGCAAATTTCAACATCCTCTAACAAACTATTAAGTTTGTTATCAGTCAGCAAGGAGCTATTAAAAAAAAGAGTTCAGTTAAACATTCTTGATTCTGTACATTAAATGTACTTTTACAAGCTTCAGCACCCTCTAAAACACTATTAAGTTCATTATCAGTCACCAAGGAACTATTACAAAACAGTTCACTTACCGTTGGTGGTATCATCTGCCCACCTTCCTCGGCCCCCCTCTTGCCCCCGATACCCCCGCAGTTCTGCCCATTGTTCCTTGGAGTCCACCGTCCGTTTTTGTTTTTTAACCTTGCTGACCATCTCAGAGTTTGTTGCAAATCCTGGCTGTTATTGGTGTTGATGTTGGACTCTCTAAACACTTCTCTTTCTTCTCCCTCATCCGTACAAGATGCCTCCATTAATACCTCATCCGAATCCACAAACAAAACCCTCTGTTAAAAATTAGCCTTTGGGACCAGGTATGCTGTATTTTCTGTATAATCCTCATCATCTCTTTTCAGCTTTTTTTCCTTTTCTTTCCTTAACTGCATTCTCGTGCTGTTCCACACGGGAAAACATTCTGCAGTACAGTCCCTCATTTACACCAAACACCTCATGTTTGGTGATCTCTCTTTGTAGCTTAATAATTTCTTCTTTCAGTTTAACCAGCTGTCATTGATTGTCCCAAACCTGCAACCACATGTACTCCATCCTCATGTGGTCAAAAAGCTCCAAAAGTTCCTGGTGCAATACAGAACCATTCACCAAATTATTTGGGAAGTTCTACATTCTTAGTCCTTTTGGGACTCGCTGCACCTTTATGCAGTCTTCAAAGAAGCCATTGTCCAATTGCAAACCCCTAAATTTCTTAAGGTTTTTTTCTAGTTTATCGATTTTCTGCCTCAAGTCTAAAACTGGATCTTCTTTATTAAACATTCCCCTTAGAGACTAATCAGTTTTGGCTCTCTAGTCAACCAGCTAATAAAGTCTCCATTATTCATTAGGGGAAGTACAGGAGGGGAATTCAAACCCACTTGGCCCCTCCTACTCCTCTCGTTGTCGCCTGTAGACACACCTCCATTGAATGGCTTCATCAATTGAGACGCTCCACATACATTCTCTCTAGTTTTGTCTCTAACAGTCGCAAAACCTTTTTCACTCACCACAGTAAAATTGTCCCTTAAACTGGTAATTTCTTTCGTGTTAGAACAAACCACATCCACTTTCACATTGGTTTCGTTAATCAACGCCAACTGGGTTAAAGTCATGGACTCTTCCATCTGCGAACTATCCATCCTCACCAGTACTAATACACAAAGTTTTTAAAAGAGCAGGAATTGTTAAACAGTCTCTCATGCCTGTTGTCCTCTCCTCGGTCCGAACCCTTGTACCCAAAAGTTCCGGAACCACAATAAAACAAGTAAAAGTCCAAAAATTCACCAATCCAAAAAACAAGGCACAAGGTTCTTCTCTGAAATAAGGCAACAACACCAGCTTCAAGAAAAGCTGCATAAGCGCTTTCGTTCCTTTATTCAGCCATAAAAACAGAACTTCATCAGATACAAAGAACATCTCATTTCCTTCCATTTAAAAGCCAGAATATAGGGAAACATTTTGGCAGGTTTTATTAAATGCAAATACCCTGCCTGGCTTAAATGACAGGATTTCAATTATTAGTCTACTGAATTTAAGGGCGGACAAGATATAAAAATAAAAATATAAACATAAAAATAAAACTAAATTTAAATAAAAATAATAATGAAAATAAAAATATCCCAAATGGTTAGGATGCCGTTGGTAGGTATAAGCTATAGTTTATAATTTCTAGTTTGTCCTTTACCCATAAAAGGTATAGTAGGAATTTTAGTGGAAATTGTGTGCGAAGTTTAAATGTATTAATTATATTTTATGACAAAAAATTTTATAGATTAGGGTACAGTTTCAAATGTAGGGCATTTTGTATAGTTCGATTTACTGTATTAATATCAATGTAAAGGTGCTATTGTTTTTAACAAAGACATTTAATTTGAAGCTTAGATCACATGATTCTTATGTGGCATTTAAATGGAAGGAAATGAGGTGTTCTTTGTATCTGATGAAGTTCCGTTTTTATGGTTGAATAAAGGAAGAAAGTGCTTATACAGCCTTTTTTGAAGCTGGTGTTGCCTTATTTCGGAGAAGAACCTTGTGCCTTGTTTTTTGGATTGGTGAATTTTTGGACTTTGGACTCAATATACTGAATTGTAAACCATAGACATATGTGGATTTCTCTTCTCCTGTGACTTGCCTGTGATGAAAAGAATTACTGTAACTTATAGTGCTGATTGTCAGAATACTGTCATGTAGAAAGTAGTGTTGTAGTGTTTCTAAATGTAGGTATGTCTGTTTATATTTTTATGGGAAGTATCTCAATTAATATGGTGGATGTTTTGTGCGTTCGCAACAGTAATGACAGCATGTAGACTACTGTAAGGTAAGTAAAAGGTATATGCCCTTTTCCCCACTGTAGTGCGATCCAGGAGTTAGTATATATAGTTAGGGGGATGTGGGGGGCTATACCCCCCCCCCAGTTTGGTTTTATATCATCCAGTTTCTGTTAAGAGTTAGTCATTGGTGCTGTAAGTGTGCATGTCAATGGTTTGCAAGTTAGTATTTTGAAATTTAGCATTGCTAGGTTTCAGTATAATGAGTTTCAGTCGTGAGTTTTCAGTATTTTGAAAATTAGGTATTTTGGTCTCGGTCAAATGAAAATCAGTCAAATGAAATTTCAGTCAAATGTGCTGTGCATGATAATCTCTGCATCTCTGCAACCAGCTTTTCAGGTTTAAGCTGATGTTTACTTCCAAGGATGAACATAAAAATACTTTCTCACAAAAAGCAGTGGAATAGTGGAATAACAGAAAAGAAACTCTCTCAAATGAACTTCTGGTATGTTGCAAACAAAGCTTTTCTAGCAAATGTTTTGTAAATGAAAGTCTACAGAATCCAGTCTGTTTGCCACAGTACATATAAATTCTTTCAAAAGTTCAGTTTAATGTCTTTTCAGTAAACACAATTTCATATTTTTTCCAAGATTGTCCACTAAAATAAACAGTACTTGCAAATACCAGTTCCTTTCCTTCAACAGACTTTATAGAAAGGAGAGGGACTTTTGCCAAAAATGTTGCCATAGTTATGCAACTATTCTTGCTATCTAACATGCTTAAGTGCTGTGGGACTGAAATAACACCATTTGCAAGTCAGAGGTCCAGCAAAAGATTCTTCCTTGAGCTTAGTTTTGTACACTTGCGAGTTATCTAATGAAAGAGACTTTTATTTTGCTTTCATTATTTTGAATGTTTCTGCTATCTGCATGGATAAAAGAGCAAAGAACAGACTGTTTTACTTTGTTGCAACTGCTTATTGGTATGAGACCTATCACAAATTTTATTTTGTTGTAATTGCCATTAGCCTGACACATGAAAACAGAGAAAGAAAGAAAAAATGCTATATGTTTTACTCAGATGCAGCTGTTCGCTAGAGTGAGACCTAGGATAAAGGGACTGTTGTTTGTTTTAGTTTATGCATGTAATGATAGCTGTTCACTAAGGTGAGACCAGCAGTTCCTGTAGATTAACAGTTGCACTGCTTGAAGACTGTAAACACAGCTGCTCGTTGCTGTGTATCCAGAAGAAAGTGAGAGGGACCCCTTTTTAACAACAGGGGTATCTGTCTCTAACAAATCATCACAGTTATTTAATTTGTGATTCCAAAGATTATTATAGAGCAGTTCAGGTGGCTGCCTGTGGCCCATGGTTCCAAAGCATTGAAATCGTTACCAAATGTGTTTCATTTTAGTTAAAAAAAAATTATGCATGCTGTAAGTATTTCCTCATCCAAGCAGTGTCTGCTACTTGCATATGAGTATCAGGGGCAGGTGGCAATACTTTATTTATTTAGTTAATTAGTTAGTTATAAGCAAAGAAATGTTTTTTTACTTCAAAAAATAAACAAGGAAAACATCTCCTGACAAGCTTCTGCTTAATGCCATAACTTTCTTGTTACCATCATGCTCTGATTTATTGGGAAGACAGCAAGCATAACCTCCATGGATATTAAACAGTGAACTGGACAGCTGTAGAAGTTCATGTAAATGACAAGCAATTTTTTTTTTTTTTGCTTTGTTTTAGTCCTGGCAGCAACCAGCTATAGCAGTACTTCTTGCACACTGTTCTCTCCTCTTAGGCATTATTTGCCCCCCCCCCCCATAGAAATCATATTTCACTATGTTGCTGCCCATTGCCTATCTATATTACCTCTACCATATCTACAGAAATCTGTATTTTGGCTTACTCGGCCAATTTCACATAACTTCAATTTCATTGTGCTATCACAACTGCAGTATAGGGGGACTGAAACTAGTTGTGGATAAAAATAGCTTGCCTTTTGCTCATTTTAAAAATGCTATTATTTTATGGTTATTGTTGTATAATATAGCTCCCAAATGTCCCTGACTTTGCAAAATGTCTATGATGCTACCTCATATTTTCCCTTGTTTCTGATAAAATATTTGATTTTCTGGTATGTCACTGAAGGTTCCAGTCAGCCAATAATGCCAGATATTAGAGTTGCATACCCTTCATCACACAGCCTGATTTAGGTCTTTACCCCCCTTAATTTTAGCTTTGTACCTGATTTGTAAAAAAAGAATTTAAGACTTATGGTGTGCAAAACTAAGATAGCTGTGGGTGTAAGCAGCTTACTCTCTTGTCATTTACTTTCTGGCTATGGTTTGTGCGTAAAAGAGAAAAAAAGTTATAACTATCCGATTTTGCAGACTGTCCCTCACTTTCCTCATATTTTGGTCTGTGCCTCAAAACATTTTTGGTTCTCTGGTAAATTATTGAGGATTGCTGCCACTAAAGGGGATGGGGTGGATGACTGCAGATGAAAACAACTTATTCCCTTATTGTTTGATCATTTTTAAATATGGATGGTAGCAATTTGTGGTTTGATCAGTTTAAAGCCTCAGAGCATTACTTTCTCAGGTGATTGTTAAGTTTATGGCTCACCATCTCACAGATGCATGTATGGTCAGTGGACAGTGAATAACTGACATGAGATAACATTCAGAAAAAGATCACTACACTCACTTAAACTGTTGAAGCCAAAAGTTGCAGTTTACACAAA
The DNA here is from genome assembly GCF_019279795.1 of Protopterus annectens. Taxonomy (NCBI): domain Eukaryota; kingdom Metazoa; phylum Chordata; order Ceratodontiformes; family Protopteridae; genus Protopterus; species Protopterus annectens. The sequence goes on from NC_056734.1 coordinate 181,520,894, forward strand.
TGTGGGAAATGTGATTCAGAGACATGTTAATTACAATGAGAATTAGCTCATTCTTGGCTAATTTACATATCTGCAAATCAGTTGTAATTACCTCCACTAATAAACAGCACTTTCTGACAGTAATTACTACTGGTGGCCCATGTATCCAGTTAGCACAGGTATCCTCCTCATTAATTCCCTTACATACATGTAGACATTTGTACATATACTTAGAAACACACACACACACACACACACACACACACACACACACACACACACACACACAAAAGATAGTCATTCATCATGACATTCCTACTATTTGATCACACTCATGGAGACACACACACACACACACACACACACACACACACACACACACACACACACACACACACACACACACACACAGACACACACACAGACACACACACACACACACACACACACACACACACACACACACACACACACACACACACCACTATGTCTCCACTTAACCTCCTGACAATTACCTGAAACACAGTATCTCTCACTGATCATAACTGAGTACTGTAGCATTTAGGCTGTGCAATTCTCTGATTCACTCGGCTGCATAAATCCCATCCTGCAGGCATTTCCAGGAGAGAGAGAGAGAGAGAGACCATGGCTAATCAGCATTGGCTGCTTCCTCTGAATGCTTCATTAGCATGTAGTATAGCCATGGAGCTGGCCCACCATGGTAACTCTACTTGCCATGTAGAATCACTGCAATGGGTCTGTCACTGAATCAGAAAGAGTATTCACCAGTGGTTGACCTCCCACGCTAGGGATTACTACTGGTAGTTTCCCTTTCTGGATCCCAAGCTTGGCTAGGCAGGAATAATTGTAATTCCTATGGTTGATATTCAGTTAATCCATTACTTGCCTTTTACTAAATAGAGCAACTTTGCACCATAATATTCAACTATTGTATTAATTAAAAATTACTGATAAAAATAAATTAATTAGTGATTACCTTATTTGAGAATGTTGGAAATAGCTGAAAATGGCAAACATTATAACTTTTCTGTGATGTTAAATGCTGGTAAATATCTAATAAAGTATGTCATTTACAGCCCTTTCCAACAATAATAAAGGCTGCATGCACCACTTTGTTTATTAAAGGACAGCATTGCAACATAATCACCTTGTGTTACCACCTATCATTAATTGCAAATGTACTGTATTTTTTTAGTTTTTAACTACAAAAATAATACATTAAAATGCCTTCAAAATTATCTTAGTGTCTGTCTCTAGTTGTAAATGTAATGAAGTATTTGTATTTATGCGCTCGAGAGACTTGAACCTCAGCACTGAAATAAATAGGACATGCTGGAGGGACAGATTCATAACCCAGAGGCTCCCTTCACTCTGGAATAAAATCCCAGTCCAGGTTAGGCAGAGTCCCACATTGACTCTCTTCAAGAGGAATCTTGATGAGTGGATGGGAGATCGTAGGTTTACCCCAGCTATCACTTCTGTGTCACTGTTAGACAGAGGCACGGTATACTAACCTCAAAAAAAGGCATAGCAAAATTAATTTAAAATGGGTGGCGAAAGCCAAACACACTCTGGCTAGACTTATAAATGCCCTAGGGCAGATAGCCTAGTATGAACCTATGAACCTATGGTAAATGTCTTCAACTGTTCACTGTTTGTATTCCATTCATGTACTAAAAAAGTCAGTCCCCAGGATTCATGAAGCCTCCGTGTAAGAGTTATAACTCTTAAACGGAGGCTGCAGTTAAACGGAGTGATGTCAGCATGCTTTGCATATTCATGAGAGCATGCTGAATCACACCTAAGTCTAACACTGTCCGTGTAAGACAGTAGGGGGCGTGTCCGTAGGCTGAGCCCTGCAAGTGGACACGCTCCCAGAAGTGTAAAAGTGCCCAAAGTAAACACCCATAACAGAGTTCACGGAAATGTGAATAAACACAACACAACACATGCCCCCACAGACTATGAACATAAAATATATATAAATGAACATGTTATATATTTTTTTTAAATTGTAAAGATGTTTAACCGTGAGTGCGCTCCTTTGCGCTGGCATGCCCGTAGCGCAGCTACAGTTAGCAGTCAGTGGAAAAGCATATAAGAACTAAATATGCAAAATAAGCCAGGAAGCAATAGCGTAGCAGTAGAGATGTTGGCTGCAGAGCAGTCATTCATGGTTCGAGCCCCCACAACACCAATTTTTTTTTTTTTCAAAATAAGCAGGAAACAAGTCCCTGAAAAATATGTACACATAAAACCACAATTTATGTAAAATGTAATGAAATAGCCCATTTATATTGAAGACATGTGAGGTAACAAAAGAAGAAAAAATGCCAGATGTGCTCATAGCTGAGCTACAGTTTAACAGAGTGAGTGCATGTGCCCGTAGATGAGCAGTGGTTTAACTGGCGCAAAATGAGTGCCCGTAGCTGAGCAGTGGTCTAACACGCTAAATCTATGTGCCCCTAACTGAGCTGAGCGTAATATGCGTGCTGATGGCCAAATGAGGCTTAAAGCAGCGTACCCCGTTTGCGCAGAGCTGCGCACCGTGCAAACGAGCTAACCGACAGGCAACGTTGAGCAAGCTGTATCAAAAATGCCTTTACACAGACACACCCCTCAGCATGTCTAGACAGTCATGAAAAATAAAAAGCAGTGGCCAGGTTAAAACCCAGGATACTATACACCATAGTCAAGGTACCAAACCACTAAGCCATGACAGCAGTACCTAGAAATGCAATAATAGCTAATATATAGGAATGAATACAAACTGGAGCATGACAATGCAGGTTTACTGAAGTTGATACAATTCCAAAATGGCCAATCACAGATATGTGTGGGAAAAACGGACTATATAAGCCCGATAGGTGGGAATACACAGCATAAACGATTGTAGAACTGACCTGCAGGCAGAATGACAGTAGGAGAGGATAGTTGCTTTCGAGCACAGAGGTGGGGTGTTGAGGAGTCCAGGTACATGGTCTGGCTCCTAGTCCATAATCATGAGGCCCAACTCATGCAGGGCCAGGTCCTCAGGGGAGCATACAGGGCCGAGGCGTGGGACCGGTTGGCTCATGATCTCACCAGTGCCACAGGGATTCCAAGGACTGGTGAGCAGGTCCGTCACCACCATGCGGACCTGAAGAGACGCAAGCAGAACCAACTGAACCTTTGGATCCAGGAGGCCCGGCAAACACCCAACGCCCCACTACTGAGTAAGTAACATTTAATTATGTATGTAAGAAATTAAACTAGCTGATATTATGGAGATATGTATTCCAATATTACTTCATTTATATTACAGCTGCAGGTGTCCGTTCTGCGAACCGCAGAGCCTATGGCGATAGGCTGGTGCGGTTGCGCCACCAGGCAGGTCAGTAATCCACTACCAGTAACTATAAAGAAATATAAAAGTATGACAGTCAGCAAAAGAGTGCAGTGTAGTCAGTAAGGAATAAAATCTGCAAGTAACAGTGTGAAAGTGTATGCAAGTATTGCTTGATTACAAAAGTGTGTTTCAGCCTGTAAGTTTAACCAAAAAATGAAACTGTCTGACATATATTCTGAAATAAAATGCCCTACCTGTAAGAAAATAGTACACAACCTGCAGCAGGCTGAAAAGTATAGCTGCAGAAGATGATGAAATCACGTGTGAAATATATCCCTGTGGAAATACTGAAACATGACAGAAGTGAGACTGCTGGAAAGGATTGTAATAACTACTGGTAAAACATGTCAATAAAGCCTAGAAGTACCATCCTGAATAGTAAAATGAAAGCAAGTGCGAGAGTGTGAGAAAGTGTCATGAATCCAGCAATACAGTAGTAATAACCCCTGAATAAAGTATACTGCAGTCAAGACAGAATGAAATGCATGTGAGATTCAAAACCAAACAGCAAAATCTGTTCAAAGTGTTGCTGCATCTGGAATGTGTATCCCACAATCTGGATATGTTGCTCTCAGTCTGCAATATGCAGATAGGATGATTGTCTGATATACCAAACATCCACACTTGTCTACAGCTATATAAAGCAAATGTAGCAGGATGATGTAGCTGAACAAAGCTAGATATGAATGTGTATGAAGAACCATAAAATGTATATTGATGTTGCAGTAACAGTCATATCACCAAGTTGAAATAGTTATCATATAGGAAACCGTAGTTAGAACAGTAGTGTGTATATAACTGTAGCTATTAGAAATGTGCAGCATATGTATTGTTATTCGAAGGTGTTAATATTACTTTCTTTACCCCACCCTATAACCACATATAACCCATTCCACGTGAAAATGGTATGTGCAATCACAATTAACACCCCTGAACGTTTGTCCTGTTGGGTCATATATATTTGCATGTCTGGTGATGCATCTGCCCTGTTCATACATCCACACCTGATGACCTGTTGCCATCAATTAACCCTGCATGTTGTTGGACTGTGTATTTCTGTTCAAATTATGCATGTGTTATGCACGCTGTTCAATGGTGTGAATATCTGGGTGTTTGGTTAATGGGAATACTAATGCATGCTGTTACAACTAATTGTGAATGGTATTATATGTCACTAACCCAAACTGTCATGACATAATGCAAAACATAGGACGACAGGGAAGGCGGGTTCCAGCGGACCCACCTGTCCCACCTCAGCTGATGAGTGCACCTGGCACTAGTGCCGAGTCCGGACCCTCCTCTGGTGGCCTTGTGCCACCTGCGGGTGGAAGCGCTAAAGGGAATGGGGCTCGCCCCCCCTCTGCAAGTGTGGCCGGAGAAGAACCACCACTCACCCTCCATAATGTCCGGACTGTGGTGCGTAGGGAGATTCAGGACTCTGTTCTCAAGCCCCTACGCCAGCTCAAGGCACGGGTGGCGCAACTAACGGGCATGCCTGTTGCCCCGCCTACACAGCCCCCAGCACAGCCCCGTCCTGGGCAGTGAAGGAACAGTGGCAACTGCCTATGGGTGGGGATATCAGTTCCACTGTTGCCATCTGTGGGCTCATGGGCTCTGGATATCCAAACCTCCGTCCCCGTCAATTGTGTAACCCCCCCACACATGTCATACACCGCCCCTGTATGCATCTTGTTTGTCTTGTCTGTTTACCTACCCAACCTACCTCCCCAGCTGTACCGACTTCCTTCACCTGACATACCACTCTCACCTGAAAAAAAAAAAAAAAAAAGGGCACTCTGTACCCACAAAAATTACGCCCCATACATAGCTGCCCATTCCGCACACATGTCTGCTGGACATGGAACCTATCAATTACAATTGGCTGTACAACAAGTATTATTGTTGTCCTGACACCTCTCTCAGGGGTGGAAGGTTTCAAATGTCACACCAAATTACATACATATGCACAGCTGTTGCTGATGAAGAAATGGGCAGCTATGGGCCTTACCTACATCCCTCCTGCACATCCCAAGCTTGTTTCCCTACTGTCTTACCCTCTTTGTGACCCCTTTTTCACCACTTTCCTGTCTCCCCATTTTCTTTTCTTTCAAAGAAAATAGCAGTGTCTTGTAAGAGTAAGCACGTTTAAGCGGTTGTAAGCGGGTGTGCGCGGAGCTAACCGCCAGTGCACATGCGTGAGCTCCGCGCAAACCAGTGCTAACCCGGTTACAACTGCTTAAAAGTGCCTTAGTCACTTTGAATGACAGGTCCTGTACTCAGTTCAAAAGCAAAATAAAATCCCATTCTGAGTCCCGAACCCAGGACCTTGGAAACAGTAGTCTGCATGACTTACCACTAAGCCATGACTCTTATATAAAAACGTTGTGCTAAAATAAATATATCATGTAATAGTAGGAATGAATGTAAAGGGAATATAGATGTGTAGTACACAAAGCATGCCATTTAGAATTACTATCAAAACTAATGGATTTCCATAATAGTAGTGTGTGAACAGAAACAGCCATGCTAGTTGGAAGCTAGAAGGTAATAATGTCACTATAGCACCTTGCAAGCCACAGACATACTCACAGCAGGATAAGCACTGCCCATACCCCACAACCTCTTACAGGAACACATCTGGACCAAGTAATAAAATATGTGGAGCAAAGGCCCAAAACCAGGGACACATTACAAATAATGTTACAACAAACGCAGACAGTTCAGAGAGTAACAGGGTCTGCACTTTGTGGGATGTTTGGAAGGGTATGCAGTCTGAAACTTGAATGTTTGTCACCATATTCTGACTTGAGCCCAAAGTGATTTGCCAGAAAAAGGTGTGCATGAGATATTGACCAAAATATGAGGCAGAAATGTGGACAACCTGCAAATATCTGTACACATGATGGGTCTGACACCACCATATTTGAATAGTTAAGAGCCTAGACATAGCAACAGTGAATGACTTACAGGGATGCCCCACAGACCCCATGTGAAATGTACAAACAGTAGGCAGAAAGGTGTAACACATGCAATGGTAACTATGGAGTCCTGAAAGTATTCATCACTTGCATGGCAGAAAAAGTGTAGTAATACATATGCTCATGCTAACCCACAGTCACAACTGCAGCATACCAGACATTTTAATGGGTGTACCCCACTGATATGTACCATTCCATGAAGCACATAACAGATGAACCTGAAAGTCTCTGGGGCCTGCTCAGCAGCATACTCAAATACCCTAATAGATGTCAAGGCCCACACCATGGCCAGACTACACTGCATGCTGTAACACCCTAGCAGATATAGCAAGCATTCCAAGGTGTGAATGTACATGGAAAATAGGAAAGCTACAGCAGCACACTACAGTCAAGACACCTAGCAAGCATACAAGTAGTGACTGTAAAGGGCAACCATTGAAGCCTTAGCAACAAAGTGTAAGCAAAAGTGAAAGGCAAGCACACACACACACACATTAACAGTAGTAATAGTTGTAGGTGTCAGTGTACATACACAGTTAGTACAGGAAACTGGAGAAATGAATGGAGGAATGTTAATCTACAACACACCTGGAAATATAAGAGAGATACCAACCTTTACACTCACAGAACATTGTCCACAGCATAACAGCATGGTCCCTGCCCTTAAAATCTGAAAGGGCTATGCCTATCTCACATACCTTTTTATAGCACTGTTCTGAAGTCACAGTGAGAACTGCAATCAGTACACAACTGGCTGCATGCAATTAGCAAATGCTGGCAAACAATTGGTGCAGGGGCCATCACATGAGCATATGCAGATACCTACAAAAGTATGCTGTACTCCCAGTCCACACATGCAATACTTTCATTGCACCCTGAGAAGGACGTGAGAGATAGACAGACAGAGAGAGAGAGAGAGAGAGAGAGAGACAGAGACAGAGACAGAGAAAATTGCAATTAAGCAGACACAAACAAATTGTTCAGCAACAGCCACCTGAAAGCTGACAACTGGGAAGTGGAGCAGCAGGACAGAGAACCAGATGGCAACACAAGCAGGTGTGACAAACACAGGTAATGTAAAGTAATACTATAAAGGTCTACATACTGTGAACCCTCCATATGTGTCATTGGTCTGTATCCATATGTATATGAAGATGTGTAAAGGGCAGGGGACATACAGCAACTATCAGTGAAGGCTGTACATACATTTGTATGTGAGAGCATCTATGTGCACATATCAATGTTGGTTGATTGTAGGTTGTAGTGCCATGTACAAAGTAGGTTTCACAGTTATGTATGTTTAGCAGTATGTTAGTGTGTGTATACAGTATGGTAGACAAACATGTTGATATACCTGTCTAACATATGGATATGTATGTATGTCAACATATGTATGTGTGTATATATATATATATATATATATATATATATATATATATATATATATATATATATATATATATATATATATATATATATATATATATATATATATATATATATATATATATATATATATATGATATGCATATATGTATACATACATAGAGAGAGAGATGTAGGAATACATAGACAGATGTAGATAGAATATTGTACAAACATATCTATGTAATGCACACATACAGATATAGATATATGTAGCTACATATACATAGACAGACTGATCTGACTATCTACAGGTATGACTGTATATGACAACCTTTAACACAGCCTGTCCCACCCCTCTGTCACTCACACCCCCTCTGTGTCCCCCCTCCACATCTATAGCAATATATGTACATCAATATATAAATGTGTATATGTATACAGACATATATATATATATATATATATATATATATATATATATATATATATATATATACAGAGAGAGAGAGAGAGATGTATATAAATTCTGAGTGAGGCACATGTGTACAGATGTATTGCAACAGGTGCCTGGTGACAAAGGCATGGAGTGAACAACAGTGTCAAAACCGGAGTACCATACCACATTCCAAATCACCTACACCAGTAACCACCAGATATGTGATTGGCTGCCCACCACTGCATGTGTCAGGGGTGAACAGGGTCATAAATGTGTACAATAGTGGCCCAAATGATATTCACAGTGGCACACTATCCCTGGAATACCTGCACATGGTATGTGTCAGCGGACATGGTGTGTCAGCTATGGACATGTAGGTCGGTGTACCCCTCCACAACACATAATGGATGCCATGGTATGGACCTCACATGACAGCTACAGATATGGAGAAGGACACAGTGACATGTACAACACTGTGACAATGCACTCAAACACATTACCAATGCACAGTGACTGACATCACCACAGAGTACACATATACTACACACATAGAGGTTACCACTCCCGGATTTACATATGTAAGTCACGCCCATGACAGATGTCCAACAACCATAGTAACACCTCACACCATCCACAACCTAAATGTCAGCTGTGTGTCGTCCGTGCCACTGCAATAGAGTGCAGATGTGGAGGTAAAAGTTCCTACCCACAGATAAGACATACCCTGCAATAAACCACACAGTGTTAAGAAGCAAGACTCCCCATGAGTACATGTCACACATACCCCTGCTGAATGTTAGTCAGATAGGTAATATGCCATATGAGTCTCCCTGTGTAACTGTGTGACAGCAGCAGGTACCATCACACCACATGTGTCACAATGGTCAGGGTAGCAGAACAGTATGCTGCTGTAGTCCCAGGGGCAATAGCATATTGTATAGTATTGTATTGTAATGTAATGTATTGTGTTGTATTGTATTGGTATGTTGAGGTGCCTCCTTCGTGGAGTGGAACCACTGCTGCTGTGCGCCAGTGTACAGGTACATATCCTGTAGTCAGGCTAGTGTTACATAGCACTTCTATATGTGTGTTTAGCTCCTGTCAGAGTTTATGTAGCATGCAACTGGGGATACCATCAGGTCCCATTCATGTTGTGTATTCTGCTGTCCTGAGGGTGGCTCTCACCTGGACATCTGTGATGACAGGGAAGTTACAGTCAGCTGGGATAACTATGTCTTATTTTGGGGGAGAGGGCGGGGTGACACCTGCACTGAACCTGTCTGCCACAATATTGTCAATTTCTGTGGTGTCAGTGAAATATGTGTTGTTGTGTACTAACTATGGGCATAGAGGATGGATCCTGACCAGGTTGCTAACATAAGAAGGCCTTCTGGTTATCTGTAGTGTCCCTCTTGATTTCCCTCTCAAAGTTGCCCATGGATGTTTGTATGATGGAAAATAGATCCTTACTAGTGCTGCTCAGACATGCCCTCCCTTTATGGAATTATGCTCTGTCTTGCAGTAGCTTCCATCTTCTGTAATACAATCTGTCTATGGCTGGGGTCCACCAGACAGGATGCTGTCCCTTTGTGGAGAGTGTCTTGGTCATATATAGGATTGCATGATCCAGGCATTCTCAGAGATGTCTGTAGAAAGCAATTGTGTAGGGGTCAGCATTGTGGGTTGTATCTGCCACTGGCCCAGTGGGCTGAAAGGATACCATGTCACTGTTACAAAGTGTAAAGTTTGCATCTGTAATGTTATGCACTATAGTCGTTTGTGCTGGTGGTGGAGGTGGGATATGTATATCCAGGGCAATCAGTGTGTGGTCAGCTCACTGTAGTTGATGATGTAGGCCATACAGTACCTAGATACAAACCCCCAGAGTGAGGAGGTGCTCTTGACCTGAATCAGTGTTCTGACTGCTGGGGTTTGGCAGTATGTCGTATGGAGTGTGCCAGGTACTGTTGCACAGTTGCTGGCTGAGCACTGATACCTGGCCATTTACATGTGTATCCACCAATAGACAGACAGATGCTACATATGTGAGATATGTTGTATCATAACAGTCGAGTAGCATGTGTAGTATGTGTGCCAAATTCTGCTGACATATATTGCTGATATCAGGTTATTTTCTTTCTCAGGTACATGGCCCACCAGCGAATCCCACCTACTCCACAGCTGAGGATGAGGAGATACACCAGAGCCTGGTGCGGGATTATGCAATACTCTTTTCCCGCACCAGCCAGAATCAGCAGGAGAGGGCTGCACTGTGTCAAGACCTTGTCCGTCGGGTAAATGACATAGGCACGCATAATAGGACATATGAGCAGGTACGACATCAGTGCAGTGATTTAATCAGACATGTCCGTCAGCGTGCGTCGGATATCCACAGGCAACAGGTCGCCACAGGTGGTGGGGTGGCTACACATCCCCCACTCACCAGACTGGAGGGACTACTCATGAGTGTAGTGGCTCCAGTCCACCAGCAACAACAACAGCAGCAGACATGCATTATGATGGAGGCTGGAGCCACGCAGCAGCAAGACAGTGAACGTGCAGGTAATATGCCATATGTATAGTTGACTGTTGTGTACACTGGTAGTTAATGCATGTGTGAGGTGTGTCCTTGGTTTGTAGCTGTCACCATAGTATTTAATGTGCAAGTGTGATATTGTCTATACTAGCAGCTGACCTGTGAAAGGCGACTGTTGTACTACTGACCTGTATCATACTCAGTAACATTGGCACAGTTGTGCCCACTGACATTAGTTTCTTCACATCTGCAGGACCCTCTGGTATAACAGCAATGCAGCCTATCCATGCTGGTGAGTGTGTATTAACAATTCCTGTAATAGTGTTGATAGTAATAGTACTATTTGGCTCACTTAGTAGTGCTCTTTGTATGCATGTAGGTGTGTCTGTGTCTGTGTGTTGATATCACTCATACTGAGTACTGTACAATTGTGAGAAACTGTGTGCATGTGTGCATGTGTGCATGTGTGCATGTGTGCACCTGTGCACGTGTGCACATGTGCATGTGTGCATGTATGCACGTGTGCATGTGTGCATGTGTGCACCTGTGCATGTGTGCATGTGTGCAACTGTGCATGTGTGCATGTGTGCACCTGTGCATGTGTGCACGTGTGCATGTGTGCATGTGTGCATGGGTGCATGTGTGCACCTGTGCATGTGTGCATGTGTGCATGTGTGCATGTATGCACGTGTGCACGTGTGAATGTGTGCATGTGTGCATGTGTGCACGTGTGCATGTGTGCATGTGTGCACCTGTGCATGTGTGCATGTGTGCATGTGTGCATCACTGGTAATGCGTAGACATTGTAAACTGTGTTTCCTGTTTCCCTCCCACAGGTTCTGTTGCTGCTCTGGTGTCATGTAGCAGGGAACCTGAATCAGGTGCCGTGGGTACTGATAATGATGACATCTGTGTAATGGCACAGGAAAGTATGCCAGGGTCCGCCATTGGTCAGCCAATTGACAGTACACAGCTGTTGACCCCTTCAATGCGCACAGTTATCCTGCCAATACACCCTTTGTCACCAATGTCCCTAGGTGATGGACAGCATACAGTGGGCATTGACCAGGGTAATGTGGTATCTGTGGCACATGCCTCCCCACACAGCAGCCATGGGCATGGCCCAGAGATGGTACCACACAGACAGATGTCCAGGGGTTCTCGTGGGAGCATCCGTGGGCGTACTGCCCCTGTCAGATGTGCCCACAGAGGTCTTACAACCTCAGCTATGTTTCGGGCTGTCATGCAGGCACAGTCACATATTGAACGGTACACCAGACAGGGTCTGAGGGAGCTGACAGCATGTTGCACAGCCATGACTGACAGTATGCGTGACATTGCGGCTGCCATCCGTGATTTCACCGATTTCATAGACAGACGTTGTGGGGACATATTAGACCGGTTCCACAACTGTCCATGAGCCAGGGTGATGGTGGGCGGTTGAGGCGTTGACGTGGCCGTATGCCAGCAACAGCAGAAGCTGGCAGTCATCGCGGACAACAACAGGGCCGCGGCCGCCCCTGTAGTGCCAGCAGCAGCCCCAGCAATGCTGGGTCTGTGCTGTCATCAGACCACCCCAGGAGACCACGTGCACGTGGCTCTGGCCGGGCCCGATAGGGATCTGTGTCCAGTCAACGAACACCTGCTTCTGATGACAGTACCCAGTCTGGGTTGGTACTGGATACGGTCCGTAGCACCCCTGCAAGGCACAGGTACCGTGTCTGTGGCCAGAGACACTGATCTGTATGACCTGGCAGGTACAGTCTGTGGCTGTCCACAAACACCAGTATATGGCAGCCATGAGGTGGAACTGTGTGCATCCATACACACATGCGAATTGACAACACCTAGGGCTACCGCATACATGCACACACTGCATCAACATTGCCCCACCTTCTACTGCTGTCCCTCACCAACACACATACACATACATGTCAATTGGTGGTATCGGTGGCTGACTCAGGCATACCAAGTTCACACCCTGTGCATATGATGAAACTGTGCCACCTCCTGCAATCTGTAACAACTGTGCAGGTACAGGTTAACATGTTGCTGATGCACAGGGTGACCACATAGATGTGTAGTAATAGTATCATGTTGTTAACAGTACTGTGTGCTGAATTAATTGTGGGTATATCACAGCATGCCTGATGCAGTAAGTGTGTGATTGTCATGTCCTGTTGTCTACACCCATGGTAAGTACCATAGTGTATCATCTGCACATGTTGGCATACTGGTGGTAATGATGTCAACAGAAGGCTACATACATAGGTAGCACAGGGGATAAGGTAATGAATGTAGTAATACGCAATGATGGACATGTAAATTGCAAGTGGCATGTTGCCCACACTGGACTCTGCAATGCAGATGTTTCAGGATATTGATATGTGTGCAGTACTACACGACTGGTACAGGACACACAGGAGCACCCTAGCACTGCATGCTCACATCTCATACCATGCTAGACAGCCCCAACACACAAAACTAACTGTCACAGGAGGGAGAGTCCCCATATATGTCAGGGATACTGTGGTGGCAGGCCAGGTAGCATACATCCTACTAAGTATGGAACCACTGAGTGAAGGCTCAGTGTCTGTTATTTGACATGTGTATTACTGCAGGTATGAGCACATGGGTTTCCATCCAGTTATTGTACATCCTGACAGTACATGGTCTGTACACTTGTGTGCACTGAGACTGGACCCTAGCCATCTGACCCGTGTATTTCCATGTACATGTGCATAGTGCCTGCATATTTGCAGTGTTACCTACTGGAACTGGTACAGCTTGTTTGTTGTACAATGGACTACATGCAGCCCTGTTTACTGTAGCTTTGTTTGCATGCATGTTTGCTTGCAATTACCCTGGAATACTGATCACACCTGCAATGCATAGTTATAGAGCTTCTGTGGACTCCTAGCGCCATCTGCATAGCTTACTATATGTATGTCCATGTCCCACTTGACAGGATGTCACTATTTGTCCTGTTCACATGTACATTGCCTATGACACAGTGCATATGACTTACCTGGCTTGTGTCCACGTGAGCAGTCATATATGCTACTGCTAACTAATCAGAGGCACTACACCTTCACATATTCATCTTCTGTTGAACTACCTGCTTCGCTAGGGATGGCCTGCACCTGTCACCCCTGGGCTTTCAGATATTGGCAAAGGCCCTTGCTACCCTCATAGTGCCTATGTTAGGCAAGGCTCAAATGACAAACCCACCTTCATAGGTATCACAAGGGATAAGAAACTAAGAGTAATGCTACCCAACACCAGAAGTCTAAACCTCCAGATGCATGCACCCAAAACACTCCTTGGCATGGAGAACATCGATATCTGTGCAGTAACAGATGCCTGGTTCAGGGCTACTGAGAGCACACCAGCACTACCAGGTTTAACCTGATTGATTTCTTTGAAACAGTCACCAAGGCCATTGATGAGGGGAAGGTGGTTCACACAGCCTACCTGGACCTCGCCAAAGCCTTCACAACAATACCCCACTTGGGCATTCTAGAGAAGCTCACCAGCTTAAATATAAGCCCCTGTGTCACTAGATGGATTGCACAGTGGCTCAAGGACAGAACCCACATGGTTAGAATTGCTGGAGCCATGCCAGACTCCAAACCAGTTACAAGTTGTGTCCCACAAGGCTCAGTCCTGGGACCTCTCTTGTTTGGTATATATTTATTGGAGGTACAGGCCAACACGGACGGACTGTGGCTGACTGCATATGCAGATGACTGCAAACTGGCCACCATAATCGACTCTCCAGCAGACACAAGCATCTTCCAAAGGGGCATCATAGAAACAGACAACTTGTGCCAGAGCCATGGCCTTCAGCTGAACAGTGTTTAGAAAGGGGGATGTGCATCCTGTAGTCTGTTCACCTAGTTGCCAAAAGGGACATTTTCCTCACACACACTAACCCCCCCTCAGCCAAAAACACACATTTGCCAATTGCAGGATTCAAACCCCTATCTGACGATGTTATGACACTCAAGACGGACACATTAGCAGAGTGTGCTATTCACATTACTGGGAGGTTTCCCTTCTCTTGCTGTACTTATAGGGTGCTGACATCATCAGTGTTTAGAAAGGGAAATGTGCATCCTGTAGTCTGTTCTCCTAGTTGCCAAAAGGGACATTTCCCTCACACACTACCCCCCCGCAGCCAAACACAAACACTTACCAATTGCAGGATTCAACCCCCTACCTAATTATATTATGACACTTGAGATGGATACATTAGCAGAGCGCACTATTTACATTACTGGAAAGTTTCCCTTCTCTTGCTGTACTTATAGGGTGCTGACATCATCAGTGTTTAGAAAGGGAAATGTGCATCCCGTAGTCTGTTCACCTAGTTGCCAAAAGGGACATTGTCCTCACACACACTAACCCCTTCAGCCAAGGACACACACTTGCCCTTTGCAAGATTCCAACCCCTATTTGACTATGTTATGACACTCAAGACGGACACATTAGCAGAGTGTGCTATTCGCATTACTGGGAGGGTGCTCTTCTCTTGCTCTACTTATAGGGTGCTGACATCATCAGTGTTTAGAAAGGGAAATGTGCATCCTGTAGTCTGTTCACCTAGTTGCCAAAAGGGACATTGTTTTCACACACACTAACCCCCCTCAGCCAAAAACACACACTTGCCATTTGCAGGATTCAAACCCCTATCTGACTATGTTATGACACTCAAGACAGACACATTAGCAGAGCGTGCTATTCACATTACTGGGAGGTTTTCCTTCTCTTGCTGTACTTATAGGGTGCTGACATCATCAGTGTTTAGAAAGGGAAATGTGCATCCTGTAGTCTGTTCTCCTAGTTGCCGAAAGGGACATTTCCCTCACACACAATTGCACACACACTAAGCTCCCTCAGACAAACACACACACTTACAGGATTCAAACCCCTATATAACTATGTTATGACACTTGAAACAGATGCATTAGCGGAGCACGCTATTCGCATTATTGTGAGATTTCTCTTCTCCTGCTGTACTTGTAGAGTGCTGACATCATCGGTGTTTAGAAAGGGGAATGTGCATCCTGTAGTGTGTTTTCCCAGTTGCCAAAAGGAACATTTCTCTCCTACAGATTTACACACTCATCAACCCCATTTACACACACTGTGCATTTGCAGGATTCAAACCCCTACCTAACTATGTTATGATACTTATGACGGACGCATTAGCGGAGCGCACTATTCGCATTACTGGGAGCTTTCCTTTCTCCTGCTATACTTATAGAGTGCTGACATCATCGGTGTTTAGAAAGGGGAATGTGCATCCTGTAGTGTGTTTTCCTAGTTGCCAAAAGGGACATTTCTCTCCAACAGACTTACACACACTGAGTATTTGCAAGATTCAAACCCCTATCTAACCATGTTATGACACTTGCAACGGACGCATTAGCAAAGAGCGCTATTCACATTAGCTGGAAGTTTTGTTTCTCCTGCTGTACTTATAGGGTGCTGACATCATCAGTGTTTAGAAAGGGGAATGTGCATCCTGTGGGGAGGCAGACACCAAGCACACTCTGGCAAAGCTGTCATTCCCTAGGGCAAACAGCCTAGTGTTGACCTCTACACCCATATGTTTATTTGTCAAATGCACATTATTTGTTGCTGATAGACTGTTTGCACATCTTTATTGCCATAGCATTCCCTGTTTGTATGAACAACTTGTGCATCTGTGGAAGATGTTTGCATATGGGAGGGATCCACTATATCACGTATGTCTCTGTAGTCATTTAACTGTGTGCACTGGGCAGACTGCTGTAATGTGGTCGGTTCCTGGAATAACACGTAGAAATACCAGATATGTGTGTCCAACTGCTAAACTGAGATTTGGCCTAAGTGTGTGAGCATGCCCAGTTCAGCCTTCCCATGGCATGTTGTCTGACATATGTCTCATTTATCAAAGTGTGTGAGCATGCCCAGTGTGAGCATTCCATATGTTGGACTCTGCAGCCCACCACATTTGTGGATGAGTGTGAACTTCAACAAATATCACCCGTTTATGGTTGTGTGTTGTGTGTCATGTTGTGTAGTTACTGTACAACTGCTTTGTGTGTGAACACAACAGGATTATACTGTGCCTGCAGTGTTTGCATGGGATACTTTGCATACAGTTGTCAACATCCTTTCACACTGACATAACACTGTAGTTCTGTATAGTGTACTGGTAGTACTTTGACTGTGGTGGACAGTATCCTGGGCTTTAGTACTATCACTGCTTTACATTTCAATAGTGAGCACAACAGCCTGGTTACGGGCCAGTTGTGTACATCTGGCCATGTTGCATTCTGTTCAGATATGAACTACTTAAACCAGGCTTGTCCAACATTGGTAGTGTATTCCACAACATAGGTGTACATTTGCAAACACTAGCGATGTGCCCTAGTCCATGTCTAATGCTAGATGGAGAGTGTGTTTGTCCTTCAACACACATTGTAAGTGGAGTTTGCCATGACATATGTCATGGTTAGTATACTGTGCCTCTGTCTACCTGTGACATGACAGTGATACCCAGGGTAAAGCTACCATATCCCATCCACTCATCAAGATTCCTATTGAGGAAGATTGATAAGTGACTCTATGGGTAGCCTGTACTGGGAGTTCACTCATGGGTGGGGGTGGCTTCTGTGTTATGGATCATGCAGTACAGCTTGTCCTATGTAAGTCAGTGCTGGGGTTCAGGTCTCTCATGTGCATAGCTCACTGCCATTCAGATTGTACAAGGTGCAGCATGTTTATTGATACCAGCAACACAGGCAACACATGGCATCTGTGCAAGATCTTTGAAACTCCTGGTGAGGTACTGTTGGGGACTTTACGGTTGATGGAGGTGTCTGCTGAGGTACATCCCACAGGGGCTATTGTAGTCAATTGTACCGCTGATGAAGGATGACTGCAGAGCCACTATGACCTCCCCTTATCTAGATCTGACAACCTTCATGATTAGGTGGGTATATGGTATGTTTCTGTAAACACTACAGCACATGTTTGTCCAATGCAGGATATCTATCACCTTGTGTCCCCAGGTCTCTCATTACATGTTAACTACATAATGGGTTAACACCTATGTGGTAATTGGTGGACACTTACTGTATATCCACGGGAGTTGACTATACACTTAGGTTCATAGCTTCATAGGTTCATACTAGGCTATCTGCCCGAGGGCATTTACAAGCCTAGCCCATCGTTTTGTGGCTTACGCCACCCCTTTAGTATGGGGAACTATACCCATTATTTTGCTGTGTCTCTGTTGAGCAGTGACACTGAGGTAATCCCTGGGGTATATCTGCGATCTCCCATCCATTGGTCAAGATTTCTCTTGAACAAGGCCAGCGAGGTGCTCTGCCTCACATGTACCGGGATTTTGTTCCACAGCATAGGGAGTCTTTGGGTGATGAATCTATCCCTCCAGCACGTCCTATTAATAGCCGTGTCAAGGTTTAAGTCTCCCGCCCTTGTGGCTCTAATGGATCTAGATTTTTTGAGGTGAAGCATATTCATCAAATCTGGGTTTGACATGGCCTTGTATGTTAGGCAAAGGTCACCTCGGAGCAAGGGGAAGGCGACTGAATAGAGTTGGAGTTCTTTCAGTCGGGCAGCATAGGACAGATTTTTGAGACCCTTTATCCTTTTGGTGAGGAACTTTTGTGGCCTCTCCAGCTGCTGCAAGTGTCGGGTCAGATACATTCCGAATGGGGCATTGTACTCAATCATTGGTCTGATGAGTGATGAGTAAAGGAGACTATGACCTCCCTTGATCTAGATGAGAATCCCTTCATGATAAGGTGGGCAATGTAGAAGGTCTTCCTAACTACTTTAGCTACATGGGTGTCGAATGACAGACTACTATCAACCTGGGTCCCCAGGTCCCTGATAACTTCTTCTGTGCTCAGTGGATTGCCACCTATTTGGTAGCTAGGGGTAACCTTGTTTTTCGAAGGGTATGACTATGCATTTTTTGGCATTTAACTTTAGGCCGTGGCTCTGGCACCAGTTATCCATTTCTGTGAGACCCTTCTGAAGAATATCTGGGTCAGATGTGTTTTCTACTATGGCCAGTTTGCAGTCATCTGCAAACTTTGTCAGCCATAACCCTCCTGTGTTTGCTTGTACTGGAAAAGTAGATGCCAAACAAGATTGGGCCCAGGACTGAGCCTGTGGGACACCACTTGTGACAGGCTTTGAGTCTGACATGGCGCCAGCAACTCTGACCCTGTGGGTTCTGTCACTCAGCCAGTTTGCAACCCATCTTGTGATGTATGGGTTGACATTTAAGCTGATGAGTTTTCAATGATACCAGTGGGGTATTGTATCAAAGGCCTTAGCCAGATCGAGGTAGGCTGTATGGACTGCCTTTCCCTCATCAATGGCTTTGGTGACTGTTTGAAAAAGTCAACCAAGTTTAAAAGGCATGATCTGCCTTTGACAAAGCCAAACTGGGTTGGATCCAAAGTCTGCAAATTCCCTATGTCTTTATTTATGAGGTCCATTATGATCCTCTCCATGGCTTTGCAGATAAGGCTTGTCAAGCTAATGGACGGTAATTTCCAGGGTCGGTGGAGGCACCGCCTTTGTGAAGTGGTACCACAGTTGCAGTCGCCACTCCTGGGTGCGTATCCAGAGGTAAGACTTTGATTAAACAGCTGTCCTAGCTGTGGGTTTAATTCCTCATTGAGTTCATGGAGCACACAGCCGGGGACACCATCAGGTCCCATGGATGCTGTGTTTTTGCTTTGGAGAGAGCAGTTCTCACTTGGGCGCTGGAGATGTTTGGGGGCTGCAATCGTTTGGTATAGATATCTCTCCTTTTGGGGGGGAGAAGTTTGCACTGAACCTGTCAGCCAGTATGTTGGCAATGTCTGTAGGATCAGTAATCTTCACATCATTTTGAACTAGCTCTGAGCATATCTGGGAGTTTCCTCCCAGGTTTCTTTATAGCTAAAGAAGGCCTTATGATTGTCTTTTGAGTCTTTAGCTATTTTTCTCTCGAAATTTGCTTTGGATGATTTTATGAGAGCTCTTAGTTTTTACTTATAGTGATCAAGGGTGTCTTACCTTTTAAGGATTTTGCTCTATCTTGTAGTAGCTTCCTCCTTTTGTTGTAGAGTTTGTTTATGGCTGGGGTCCACCAGACTGGACGCTTGCCTTTGGTACAAAGAGTCTTTGTTTTGCTTGGGATTGCCTTATCCATGCAGTCCTGCAGGTGCTGGTAGAAGGCATTTGTAAGTGATTCAGCGGCTTGAGTACTGTTTTCCCCCGGCTCGGGGGCCTTAAAGGAGACCACACTAGTCTTTAGAAGTGTGAAGTCGGCTTTTGAGAAGTTCTTTACTGTGGTCTTTTTTATTTCGGGTGGGGGTGGGATGAGGACCTCCAGCGAGATTAGTTTGTGGTCTGATCTCACCAGTGAGGGGTACACCTCTGGTGTTGAACATTGTGCTCCCATGTTCGTGATGATGAGATCAAGTATGTTATCTCCTCTTGTGGGGATGGTGACTAGTTGTTCCATGGCATTTGAGTTTATGAATTCCAGGAACTTTTGGGCTAGGGTGTTTGGGCTTGAGTAGTGTTCCCAGTCTATATTAGGGTAATTGAAGTCACCTAGTATGATGGTGTTTGGTGATACATTTATCCCTCTAGTGTTTTCAGGAAGGCCATGTGAGGTTCCTGAGTTTGTGAGGGTGGCCTGTAACATGCTACAATTTGCAGAGAAGTCTTGCCTATGGTTAATTGCACCTGGATGGTCTCCGATGCATCGTGCGTTGCCACCAGTCTTGAGGTGTGGGTGTCCTTGATGAATATGGATACCCCCTCCTTTTTGGTATTGTCCGGATTTTGGGGCGGGCATGATATGAGGTAAAACCTGATAGCTGGGGTGCTCTCAGGAGCCTTGAACCAGGTTTCTGTCACAGCACAGACATCGATGTTCTCCATACTGAGAAGGGCCTCGAGTGCGTGCATTTTGAGATTTAGACTTCTGGCATTGAGCAGCATTACCCTTATTTTTTCCTTTTTTGTGTTCTAGGGTGGTAGGTTTAGAATTTGAGCCTTGCCTAAAAAAGGCACTATGGCGGTGGCAAGAGCCTTTGCCAATATCCGGAATCCCAGGGGTGACAGGTGCAAGCCGTCCCTTGCGAAGCAGCGTGGCTTGTCCAGCATGTCATCCCAGGCAGACAGACACTGGATCCCCTTTGAATGACACCAGTGTTTAAGCCAATTGTTAAAGCTGATCATCTTATCTCTGTATTGTGGCATCATTCTTGGTGAAGGTAGGATACTGCTCAAGGTCAGGGTCATACCTGCCTGGGCTACATAATCAGAGAGCTCCTCAATGTCTCTTCATGTAGAGGCCTCTGTTGGTGTTTTTCTGTGTTTATGTGTTTGGTTTGCAGTTGTGATAGGTCTATGTGGGACTGTGTTTGTGGTGTGTGTGGTTACCTTCTCCTCCTGACTAGTTTTGGGAGTACTGAGTTGAGGGAGCTCAGCCTCCAGTTTGGATAGATGGTTGCATCTCTCACATATATTTGTATTTCTTGGGTGGAGTTGGGGGTTGTCTGTGCACTTGGGGCAGGTGTAACATTGCCTCAGGATTCACAGATTCAACTTGTTGTGGCTGACCTTAGTGGATTGTATGTGTGGACAGATTTTATTGCCATACTACTGATCAGTGATTACTTCATTGTTTATGTTTGCTCTATCATGTAGTAGCTTCCTCATTCTCTTGCATGGTTTGGTTATGGCTGGTGTCCACCATGCCAAATTCCTGCGTGTATGGCATTGTGTCTTGTTTTAATTTAGGATTGCATAATCCAAGCATTCCTGGCAGTGTTCATGGAATGGCTGTATTACAGGTTCTGAGGTGTGGCCCATATTTTGCACCTGCACAGGACCTTTAATGGATTCCACATCAGTTTGGAGGAGTGCAAATATTGCTTTACACATGTTTTCCACTGTGGTTTTCTGGCCAGGGACTGTGGTCAGGATTTGTATATCCAGTGTGATTACTCTATGGTCTGGTTTTACCAATGAGCAATACACTTCTCATCTTGCCATCCAGTACCCATGTTGCTGATTATCACATCCAGTATGCTTACCCCTCTTGTGGGAGTGGTACGTTGTTCCTGGGCCTTTTGGTTTATGGATTCTATGAACTTTTGTCCAACACTGTTGGAGCTAGTATAATGCTCCCAGTCTATGTCTGGGTATTTTCAGTTACCCAATATAATGTGGTTTGGAGGACTTGATATATTCATGTATTCCAGCATAGGCCAGGTGCAGTTCCTGGTGTTGGGACAGTAGTCTGTAGCAGGCTATAAACTGGGGGGCAGTTTTAGCCACTGTTACTTGACCATGGCTAGTCCATGCTGCTTTTTGTTGTGGTTCCAACATGGGTGTGTGGTTATCCTTGACAATTCTTGCTAGTCACCCTCCTTTTGTAGCTTGTTCCATGTTTTGAGGCTGTACAGCACAGTATGAGGTGTAACCTTGTAGTGTTAGGGTGCTGTTGTGAGCCTTGACTCAGTTTTCTGTTACAGCGCAGATATCAACATTCTCCATACTGGGTGAGTTTAGACTGCATGCATCTTGCTGTTTCGACTTATCCCTTATCTTATTCTTATCCCTTCTGATACCTATGGAGATAGGTTTGTGTTTTGAGCCTTACCTATTCAGGGCACACTGTGGGTAACAACAGCCTTTGCCAGTATCCATACGGCCTGCACTGATAGGTGCACGCCATTCCTAGCAGGTGGTGCATCATGTCATGCTCAGCATGTCATCCCAGACTGGCACACATTGGATCCCCTTTGACTAACTGCGATACTCCAGTCAATTATTGCACTTGATCATCTCATTGTCATGTTGTGGCATGATGCTTGGTGAGGGTAGGATGTTGGTCAGGGTCCTCAGGTGTGCATATAGTACATGGTGTTACATTACTTAACACATAGCATTCATGCCTCAGGTGGTGCTGCAGGGCTGCCTCTGTCGGATGCGCATATTACACTTCCCTGTAATGTTTGAGAGCAGGTTGTGTCATGTTAGGCATTCCTGTTACTATATGAGTGAGTCAGAGAGGGGTATCATTCCCAGGGTGCCTACTGAGCCAGTGTATGTGCTATGCGTTGCCTCTTTGCCAAGGCCAGGGCATACTGGGCACGCCTCCTTCTGCCTACTGGGGCAGGCTCAGGTTGTTCCTCCTCCGAGTCACGCTCTGCCTGTGATGGCCTTGGCAATGGTGGGGGGCTGTTTGGCCCGGCCCTACCCTGGTCCTGCTGCAGCTGTTTTCGCAAGATCATATTATGTAGCATAGCACATACCATGACAATTTGGGTACATGTAGTTGGTGTGTACTGCAAGGCTCCACCAGATGTGTCCTGACACCGGAACCGTGACTTGAGCAGCCCAAACACACGCTCTATTACATTACGTGTTTGTGAGTGTGCCTCATTATGGCGTTCCTGTTCAGGTGTGTGTGCAATTCTGATGGGTGTCATCAGCCACGCTCCAGTGCATAACCTGCATCCCCCACTAGGTGTCCGTGTGGGATGTCCCCATTGGCAAATGTCTGGTACAGCTGCGTCAAATGCCAGATGTGGGAATCATGGTAGCTCCCAGGACAGCCAGCACACACATTCATTATTATACCCAGGGTATCACACACGACCTGGCAGTTGATGGAGGGGAAGCCCTTGCGGTTGATGTATGCCCTACCCCGCTCACCGGCTGGTGCTTTGATGCATATGTGCGTGCAGTCTATTGCACCCACTACCGCAGGGTATTCCGCTATTTGCTGGGTGAGACGCATATTGCTGGCCAATACCTCACGGGCATTGGGGAAATATACATGATCACCGACATGTGCTGACATGGCATCCAGAAACTGGTGCAGTACCCTGGAGGCTGATGCCTGTGATATCCCCATCATATCACCAGTTGGTCTCTGGAAGGTACCTGTTGCTAGTATTCTTAGGCCAACACATACCTTGGTTTCCACTGGGATGGGTTCCCCTCTGTTGGTTCTGTGTGTGAGGCGTGGCCTGCACAGCTCCACTATTTGCTGTAGGAGGTCTCTGTCCACTCTATAGCTCTACTATCTCCAGCTCATGTAACCCGTGGTAGGTGACCCTGGGCCTGTACACTCTTCTCTGTCTCCTCACTGTGGGTTGTCTGGCACCATCTGCATTGTCACCACCCTCAGCAAGTCACCTATGTCTCATTATGACAGCTATGGCAGCCCCTAACATTTCTGCTCTGAGTTCAGCTTTTTCAGTTTTCACTTCTGATAACTTAACTCCTGTCTTGCAGTGTCTCTTGAGAGAAACATCCTGCACTGCTGTTTGCAGAGTTTTAAGTGCTGGGCTGGGCTACTATTCTGCCTGTGTAATTGCCTGCGTCTAATTGTTTTCACCTGCTAGCTCCAGCAGTATTCCCTGCTAGCTTCCTACTAAATCTGTTGCTTCCTTTTTCCTCTCTGTTTCCTCAGGGAGGAGCCGTGTGCAAATAAGCAGAAACACACTCACAGTGGCTTACACGCGTGCACACATGCTTACACGGTTCAGAATCTGCCTATTCGGATTACAACGCGTGCACGCCCATGCAAACAGTGTTAAACATCTCCCAACATGCTCCCACATGCTCAGTCTGCCTTACACGCGCGCACACTGCCTTACTCGCGCTTCATGGCGCGCACACGTGCGCATACACACCCAGCAAGAAACTTTGGTGTAGGAAACAGTGTACACCTTCCATTTCTTGACTTTCTCATGTTTATTTAGTGGCACACCTCTTTCCATGATATCTGTCTGACATCTGTCATGTAACTCTGACCTCCAATGAACTGCATTTCTTTCTACCATTCCCCCCTGTGATGTCACCTATCTCCTACTCTGTTCCTCCCCCTTCTGTAACTCTTACACTACTCAGACTGTGCTCATTTGCTATGTGACAGTGGAATTCAGTATCCTAACACTCATTTGCATCAGATTGCCTACTAATGCTTAGTTACATCTCTTAGACTCGGCTTCCCCCCTTAGCAACCACTACACGGTGGCCATGTTGGTTTTGGTCTGCTGGTCCCTGCATTGACATTCCATGTATTGCATAAAACCCACATTTGTGGGTATAAAACCTTCGTTTTTATGTTTTATACAGCGCAGCTCATTTGCGCGGGGCTGCGCTGGGTTTAAACATCGGCAATCGCCGAAAAAAAAAAATTATATTTTTGATATATTTGCATCAGGTTACTTTGCCAATGGCCACATATTTGGCCATTGGCATGCTGCCTGACACATATGCACCCTTTATTTGGAGCTGACATGGCTCCATTGCAGTTTTTGCAGAAACGTACTCAGTTGTCAACTGAGTACTTTTCTGCAGCTAAAACGGCTCTTACATGGGCTATTCTGGGCTTCATGGATCACTAATCATCCTCATTTGCATGCTATTCGGCTGCAAGTGAGGTGATTAGCTTATCCACACCCACTCCGTGTAAGAGCCGTTTTAGCTTGTCTCTTACACGGACTTTGGGCTGTTCCTGGATCGCGAAGGCTGCATGGAGTCTTACACTACTCTTAGACTCCGTGCAAGCCTTCGTGAATCAGTGTTTTTAAAAATATCTGAAAATTTATACTGCTCTTGAAGGAACATTTATACAAGTCTTAATTTTTTTAACTGACTCATTTACTTTTATAGAGTTTTCAGGTAGCTAGTTTTTAAATGGATGGTGGTATCATTTGATTCTCTGTCACAGTGAAGTGATAGTGCTTGCTGCTGTGCATGCAAGTTACAACCAGGGATATGTAATGCTATCATTCAGCCTTCCTGGATACTGTTTTGATTGTGACAAAATAGCTGAAGCTGTCCCATATTTGGCAGACTGTCCCTAACTTTTCCCCATGCTTCGTCTGTGCTGCATAAAGCCCATGTCTTTCTGGCAAATCATTGAAAACTGTTGTCACTGAATAGTAAGAAACATTTGACTTGATGTCCTTTAGAACATGCATGAGAATGAAAAGAATGTTATTCTAGCAACATTCCAAGCATATAAAAGTGATTTGAAAGTCCCTACTGTTGGGCTTTTAACACTCATTACGTTTTGGGTTTGTTCTTGGTTCTTGTGCTAAGAGGTTGAGCAATTATATTTCTTACCTCAATCAGATGAAGTTTACCCAGCAAAGTGGCTATAACTGTACTGTGTGGAGGTGGGTGCTGTTTGTGGATTAAAGTAATTTACCCAGCTGACTTTACAGGACTAATCCCCATTTGTGTGAAATAAACTGGAATATTTGTGGCTGTTGTTTATGTGAAACAAAGTTGAAATTACATAGCTTTCAACTGTATCTGATTTCACAGAACTTCCTGATTTTGCATATATTTTTGGCCTGTTCATCAGAAAATGTGTATTTCTGGCAAATCATTGGGATGATTTCTATCAACAAATAATGGCATACATTTGAGTTTTAGACTTCATATTCTTCAAAAACGCATGCATATGTATATAAGAGAAATATGTCTGATTTTTGGCCTTTGTTGCCTATTTTTTTGGCTTTGTCCTTGATTGTTGTGCTAAGAAATTAAGAAGCATTATCTTTATCACAATCAGATGAGGGTTACACAAGAAAGTGGCTACATCTTTTTTTCTATTCAATCTTTCACTCACTGTTACTCAAAAATGGGTTAGACCATATTAATAACTGGTTCAAGGGCAATTATTTCAAAACGTGAAAATAATAATGCATAGTTCATTTTGGTAAACAAAACATTTTCACATACCATACACGTGACACACCGCTGCAATCAGACTCTGTCATAGGAGATCTAGGCACTCTTGTTTATAATTCCTTAGCACTTGACCATCACGTCTCTACAGTATGTCAAAAAGCCTTCTATCTGGATCATCTCATTTCCAAAGCATTTTTTATAGATCCAAAAAAGTCTTAATAACCCTTTACTTGTATCTCATCAGATGCATTATTGAATATAATGGACCTTTTGGCATGTATTTGTCTAAACGTATCACTCAGCTTAAGAGTCCTTAGAGGTTCATAACTAAAATGTTCAGTGGTTGCAAAAATATTAATTATCAGAAGAAACTAGCAGCTTTCTCTCTGTGTACATAGCCACGTATATACTCCTTCATGGACATCCGTGTCTAGCCATTCATGCCCTAACAGATCCAACCCTCTTTGACCTCCTGTTGCTTAACAGAATAAATAGTACCTCAAATCTGTAGTTAAAGGAACAAAACCTCAATGAGGAGATAAATAAGACACAATGACATGATAGAATCATATCCC
The DNA here is from genome assembly GCF_019279795.1 of Protopterus annectens. Classification (NCBI taxonomy): domain Eukaryota; kingdom Metazoa; phylum Chordata; order Ceratodontiformes; family Protopteridae; genus Protopterus; species Protopterus annectens. Next base: position 181,547,931 of record NC_056734.1, read on the forward strand.
AGCATACCCCTTACCTCTGGAACAATCTTCAGCTGTATGTCAAGCACCCTTGCTACCTTCAAGGTAAACCTAGATAATTGGATGGGCAGCCTCAAAGTCTTGTGAGTTTATCTTGTCTTGATCTTCTTGAGGCTAGAGAAAACAGTTGAACAGGGTTTTTGGTGAAGACTGTAATGGTCTGTAGACTGATTGCATAGTACTTACCTATGAACTTATGAACTGCTGGGATTGAGGAGGCTGTCTGTGGATTAAAGTAACTTAGTCTTTTTTGTTCTCAGTTTAAACACTCTGGCTTTGCAGTAATGTGCATTTGTGTGAAGTAAGTTTTATTTTTACACTTGTCAGACAACCAAAGTGTACATATTTAGCAATGGGGTTAACACTGATGGGTACAGTGGAAGTCTGTAGATGAGAATGTCTGACTCTGGCTATTATGATAAACAGTCAGTTTGGAATGACTCATGTATTTATGTAGAACAAGTTGGAATAGTTTACTGTGGCCTATTTTTCATCACAATTAGACATCTGAGGTTATACAGTCAAATAGTTGTAATCGATAGTCATGGACATTGGTGGTATACTACAATATGGATGGGAAGACATGTAGATAAGAAAGAATACACTTTTAGAAACCTAGAATGAAGGAATAGTCTTTAGAAGAGCCTAAAGGTGATGACAAACCTACAGAAACTAGGGAAGGGTAAAATAAAGAAACGCTAAATACAGAAAATATCCTCTAGGTCTAATATAATGTCATGATGGAAAGAGAAGCTTGTTTTGGGAATATTGTTGTGGGTTGCCTTTCTTTGGAGAAAAATGGGATATGCATATACTAGTGTCTGCTTTAGTGGGAAAAGAGTGGAATATGAGCCGTCCACCTCCTGGGTCATTAGTCGGGATGGACATGTTATATTAGCAGTCTTAAATTTAAAATGATCCAATGGTAGAATGAGACCCTATGTCAGTTCCATCAAAACATCTTCAGGGTAGATGGGGTAAATTATCCAGTAAGCCTATTTCCAGCCTAATAATATTTAGAAATGCAAAACTATCTTCATTATAGGATAACAAAAGAAAACAGGAAACTAGTCATCAATTACTGCTACCTGAACACCTGACAATAACAGCTGATATGGAGAGGAACATAGGCATTGGATGGATGTAGTGCCTTTCAACATGAGGGATTGTGCAAGGAAAATGAGTCAACTTACACTTAGACAGGAGGTGTGAATCATGAATGCCAATAGCCAGAAAACTGTGGTGTCACCTCAACATTCACCCCTTCATATCCAGTGAGATGGGCTCAGGACAATAGGAGAAGGATTAGAAAATATGTTCTCTTGTTTCAAAAGACTGAGAGAGATACAAGGTCAACCAATTCAGCTAGGGAGCCATCAGAAAGTATTATAGGCATACTAGTTCCACACTAGTCTTCTGTAAAGACTTTACCCACAGTCACAACAGTCACAAGAGCCAGATATTGTATAACAGTAATCAAGACTAACAGACTTAATTTATAAATGTAACATGGAGCTTTAATAGTATATTAATTGAAACCTGAACCCAGTAGTGTGGCAGAGACTGGCTCACTGCTGAGTTTTGACCTGTTTGCTTATGACGCCCCTCTGTACATTCTATATTTCTGTATAAGTTTAGTTATAGCTTTGGTATCATTTAGTTTTTTTTTTTCTTTTTTTTTTCCTTTTCTTTTTGCATTACAACTGCTTCCTATAATTTGGTCTGTTATATAACACCTGCTCTGAATGCTATTTGAAATTAATTTAAAAAATAATTTAGTCCATTTGCATTGGACTTGCAATGGGCTATCTATTTTACCTGGTCAGCCCAAATTAAACACCTCAAACCTTAGATTCCACATCATTCCACTGCTCTGTTATAACACTGTCTCTTTTTAACTTAATTGCGCTTTATTACCTTTCACTGAGATCTTCTTCCTGTGTCAGTGCTCCAGCTTCACTAAATTAGGGAGTTTATTCAAATTCTTCTTTTTCTCTCTTCTGCTGGATTGATGTGATTATTTGAATTGCTTTTGCCTTTTCCAGTATGACCACCATGAATGTTTTGTTGTTTGTTGCCGAATACCTACTGTGGTATTCTTCACTTTACTTATTGCTCCTTTATTGGTCTGTCTACTCCTTGCCTTAATTCCAGAATCTGAGCTTGCTTGTTCTGGCTGTGTTAGCACTTTCTTGGCTGACCAGTAGTTGCCTGTGAATACATTTTGGGCAACACTTCCCTTTCTGTGGTTACTTTGATGGCAGTCTTACAACTCCTTTGCTCCACCTTCTTTATGCCTTAGAAAGTTTCTAATTATTAATAATAATCCTTTTTTAAATACCTTTGTGGAATTACCACTTGTGACATTTATATAAAAGTAATCAAGCCATATTACCAAATTCACATTTACAAACATTAATACAACACATTTGTTTTTGTATATCCTATAGTTTAAGTAACATTATATAAATTATTCAATTTCTACCGTCTCGTAAACCTCATTCCTCCTCCAGAACATTCTTTCTGGATACATTGTTCCCACAGTTACCATTTCTTTCTATGTAATTTACTCCTACCCCTTTCCAAAGATCCTACTTCCTGCTCTCTTATCTCTTATAGCATTCACTACTTCACATATAGTTGGTTTAGATTTTGATTTCAATTTTCTAGTAATTGCTTTTTTGGCAGCCACCAGAATTAAACTCAACAAGATCTTACTATGTACAGGCAATTCAGAACATGTATTCCAGCTCAAAAAATAATTTTATTAGTTACACTCATTTGTTCACCCAGTTTCCCTGACAGAGTACTCTGTCAGGGAAATTAGTCTGCCAACTCATTACTTTCCCAAAATATATGTTCCCAGTCACCCCTTTCTTCCCATCACACCTCCAACACTCACCATCTACCTGAAGAATAACTCCTTGAAGTCTGTCTGGAGTACAAAAGCATCTATGCAAACATTTCCAGGCAAAAATCTTAAATCTTCCAGACTCCATTACATGTTTGCAAACCATACATATGTCCTCCCATTGTTTTTCTGTGAACTGCACATCCTGTCTCTCTTCCCAAGCCATTCTGACCTCTTCTTATTGTGATTTCAGACTATGGTTTGCAGTTCAGCATTATAGTGGAGTCATACCTCAGTTGTAGACTCAATTGAATTATTTGTTCATCCTTTAAATGCAGCATTTCCACTTTTAGAGTACATTGTTGCTAGAACTTTACTGTTCGTTGTGTTATTTTAACTTTTCTCGTATTAAACTTTAATGTACTTTACAATCTATCCTGCATTTTGAATGCTATTGGGTTTGTAAGTTTTATCATTACAATTCCATGATTCCTGCAATTTCCTTGTTACCTTACTTTCACTCTAAGTTTTAAACCTATTTTAATTCACTTTGACATGGTTTGCTTTTGCCACAGATCCCATAATATCTTAACTTTGATTCTGCCTTGTTTCTGCGAGCATATAATTTACTTATTTTAGATGTCACTTGTAATTTTATTGATATATATTATCTCCATCTATTTTGTAACTATACTGCAAATTATCCTTACTTATATTTTTTTCTTGGGTTTAGTCTGTGGATTACTACTAGCCATTACATTTTCTTCCACCTTGACATGTTTTATTCTCTGTATAGGTTACTTTCTTTAGATTTTCACCTGTTTTCTATTACTCTTATTTCATTCTCTCCACTGCAATTTTATTTTTATCTTACTGCTGTCCTGCTCTGATCCTCCATATGTTGTACTTTTGTGTGCTGCTAAGCCAACATAGCTAGGGGCTTTTTGTTTTGTGCATCATAACTACTTGTTTCATCTATGCTACTTGTTCTAGTTTGGTTACTTATTTTTTCTTTGTCAAGTATTCTTTACTTAATATTTTTAGTATTTTTTTAATGGCTGACACTGGCTGTTCCTGAGCTATAAAATGGACCCACTTTTGCACACTGTACTTGCTTTCTATATAAAGTACATCACAGCACAATTTTTCATTCATGGTTGTCATTATATTGTTATAGAACATCATGTTATAGGTGGTAATAGATCTATTTTCAACATATGCTTGCCCATATGTGGTTCCAAGTCCCAACATACCTCTCAACCCTACTGATTTTTTGAGAAGGTCTAAACTTTTGCCTCATATTTTTTGTCCATTTTTCATAAAATTGTGTTTTTTTGGCAAGTTATTGGCAAATCATTAAAGACTGAAGTTAGAAAATAATGACAGACATTTGAGTTTCACCCTTCATACCCTTTAGAAAATTCATGCTAATGCACAATGTGTTATTCTATCAATTTTCTAACTTTGCAATATTTAAAAAAGTGTACCTATTTTTGGGCCTTTGTCCCACTTTTATTTATGACTTTGTCCAAATGTCTTGCTTTAGGAGGTTGAGAGGTATGAGTCTCAGCCTTTCCAGTTCTGGCAATAACTTATCCAATATCATCTTCTCCATTATTTTTCCACAACATGAATGTAGACTTAAGGGTCTGTATCACTATGGGTTTGTCCTACTACATTTATCTTAAAGACAGGTCTATTTCCAATCTTGAGGAATCTCCACATATTTATACTACCTAGTAAATAATAGATGTAATGGTACTGTAAGTTCTTGGTGACATCTTCTCAAGTAATTATTTTTAATTCCATTTCTTCTCAGTACTTTTTTTGGATCCAGTTTGCATAGTTATTGAGAAAGGAATCTATGTCAGTTTATGTGAAAACCATATTGTCAAAACCCATAAGGTCAAGACCATATGGAGAACAGTGCAGTTAATCCAAAAACTGACATAAAGCCCCATAACACCTGCCAACAAAGCAAACAATGTTTTTACAGGGAGACAAGCCCCCTGCACTCCTTACACCCCCCTGCTAATTATTTATGCTAACTCCAAGTTAGTACTACAGTGGGGAAGAGGGCAAATTCCCCAATCCCTACTGTAATGCATGTGACTCCCCCACTCTGGCCCAGTAATCATGGAGCCTGAATCCACACCACTGGCACTGGAGATGGATCTTCACTTCGAACAAAAATGGATACACTCAGTATTTCCAGATAGAGCTCTCTGAATCAAGCACAGTTTCCCTTAAGAGCACACAGGGAACACACTCAGTCTGTGTTCTGTTTTTTTTTTCTATCTGTCTCCTTCACCGATACAATTCCACACTGGCACAGCTGTAGGGTTGAGTCCTCAGTTGAATGTCCAAGACAATTATATTGAGTGAAATTAATATTAATACAAATGGTAATGTTGACCAAACAGCCAGGCTTTCAGGAGTGGCCACAGTGCCACCAATAGGTATAAGTAGTTTCAAATGTTAAAATATTCTTTAAAGGACCAGCCAAAATGAAAACTTTAAATATATTCAATAATAAATAATAAAACAGTATGAAAATACTAAATATCTATTTACAATAAACATCAGAGTTTCAATCACAGGAAATATTGAAATAATACAGATGAATAGATTGACACAGCTACAGAAAAACAGTACTTAACTAATCTCACTATATTTTCCTGACTGATCTAAAGAATTATTACTCCCTGGTTACTTACTAGAACAAGACAAGATAAAGTAGGCGAGAGATCCTTCTTTGCCAGGTAACAAAAACAGAGTGCCCTCAGACTTCAGTCTCACCTAGTATTAAATATTATTTTAGTGATGAATTACAGAATGACATCACATACATCTGGTCATTTGACTTCTAGATCCCATGCTCCCCTAGCTAGAAGCTGTCAGGATTTATAACATATGTGTCAATAACACACACATAGAACCTTGCTAAGATCAGCTGCAGTTCCCAGAAGTCATAAAACAATTTCAAACCACCATCCTTCCAGAGCAGCAATTAGTTAACCCCAATGACAATGCAGGAAGCTTTGTAGTACAGACTTTCTGTCTTTGGCTGCACTGAGAACTGTAAGATATAATCTTTATGGACTAAATTAAGTAATGCATTGAGAACTGTGAAATATAATTGTTATGGCCTAAATTAAATAATTTAATTTCTTACTAATTTCAAAAATCAGGTGGATTGAGGTTAACCTCTTCTCTTCCAGTATTCTCTGTTGCAATATATACACTTCAACAGTTACAATAATACATGTACATTTCTTCCCCTGTCCAGCAGGACACACTGTTGATACATTTTTGAAACAAAGTAAAAAACACAAATCACTGCAAAGCCACACAAGGAGGAGTCAGACAAAGGAATTACCACTTTTGTTTGATTTATTAAACTACAAACTTCTTCAGAAAATAAATATCCAACAAAGATCACCCTTTTTAAACTAAAAATGAAAAATCACATGACAATAAACAGCAATAGAAAAACAAGCAAATAAATAAATAAATAAAACATATATTCTTAAAGCAATATACATTCCCTTTCTATACATACAATATATATATAAAATATATGTAAAATAGTTGTTTGTAATAATAATAATAATAATATACTTTAAAGTTTCTGCATTTGTAAAAAATATTTAAGATTGAGGTTTCATTAAGACTGGGAGGGTGATCAGCATCAAATAAAATTTGCCATTTACTCTCCTTACATTCTAATACAGTCTTAGAATCACCACAAAACATAACTGAAACAACTCTCTCAAGTACAAAAACAGAAAATGTTTTAAAATTCTCACATGCTCCAGCATGTCGTGCTAATGCCATTTGTCATATCCCAATTTTTTATGGCCAAAACATGTTCATAAATTCTCCTGCCAAGTGTCCTGATAGTCTTGCCAATGTAAAAGCAAGTGCAGAAATTACATAAGGCAATGTAAACAACCAACGTAGAATCACAAGTGTAATGCCCCTTCTCCCAAATAGTTCTTTTGAAATATTTTAATTCTATAAAACCTGAGTTGGCAAGGTACCTGCATTGTCTGCAATGCCCACATGCAAAAGTACCAACTAACCCAGATTGTTCACCTTCTGTAAAATAGTTTTGATACTGACCACCTTCATAAACATAAAAAGAGGTTTATCACCTAAAATCTTATTAAGATCTGTTTCCCATCAGCACTTTCCAATTGTCAAAAACAATTTGCCTAATAATACTCATTTCATTGGAAAATGGAATAGGAAAAGCTAACCTATACTTTTCAGTGTTAGCTACATCATTTGACATAGATCCACCTTGTACAAATAAAATAGGTTTTGCTGTACTATCCCGTAACTTCATTACTACCTCGACTATAGTCTTAAGCCAAAAAGCGGGAGAAGGTTAAGGTTGGTCATTTTGGTGATCAGTCTATGTTAGTTGGTACTTTTGCATGGGGGCATTGCAGACAATAAAAGTACCTGGCCAACTCAGGTTCCATAGAATTAAAATATTTCAAAAGAACTATTTGGGCGAAGGGGCATTACACTTGTTTACATTGCCTTATGTAATTCATGCATTCATCTTTACATCGACAAGACTATCCGGACAGTTGGTAGGAGAATTTATGAACATGTTTTGGCCATAAAAAATTGGGATATGACATGCTGTAGCATGTAAGAATTTTATGACTTTTCTTTTTTTGTACTTGAGAGTTGTTTCAGATGTGTTTTGTGGTGATTCTAAGACTGTATTAGAATGTAAGGAGAGTAAATGGCAAATTTTATTTGATGCTGAACACACTCCCAGTCTTAATGAAACCAGCAGTCTTAAATATTTTTTACAAATGCAGAAACTTTAAAGTATATTATCATTATTATTGCAAACAACTATTTTACATATATTTAGATGAAAATGATACCAGGCATTGCACTTGACTGAAAGCTCACTTGACTGAAAGCTCACTTGGTCGAAGTTTATTTGGTCGAAAATGGAATATAGCCCCTGCCCCACTGCAGTGCAACCCTGGAGTGAGAATATTAAATAAGGGGGGGGGGTGTAGCCCCCCCCCACATAATTTTAATGTATTCACTATTATAAGAAGGTATATCCATTAGAAATGCATTGATATATATATATATATATATATATATATACATATATATATATATATATATATATATCTTTAGTAAAATCTATTGGCAGGGCTGTGCCTCCCACACACCCCCTTATTTAATATTCTCACTCCAGGGTTGCACTGCAGTGGGGCAGGGGCTAAATTCCATTTTCAACCAAATGAACTTCGGCCAAGTGAGCTTTCAATCAAGTGAGCTTTCAGTGAAGTGAATTGCCTGGAATCATTTTCGACTAATTGTAATTCGACCAAATGTATGGAATCCATATATATATATATATATATATATATATATATATATATATATATATGTATATACATATTGTATGTCTAGAAAGGGAATGTATATTGCTTTAAGAATACATGTTTCATTTATTTATTTGTTTGTTTTTCTAATGGAGTTTATTGTCATGTGATTTTTTTCATTTTTAGTTTAAAAAGGGTGGCCTTTCTTGGATATTTATTTTCTGAAGAAGTTTGTAGTTTAATAAATCGAACAAAAGCACTAATTCCTTTGTCTGGCTCCTCCTTGTGTGGCTTTGCAGTGATTTGTGGTTTTTACTTTGTTTTTTGGGTGCTATAGTTGGAGTATATTTTTAGAACAAGCAACTTTACAAATACATTTTCAACACAAGCATCTGTACAAATCAGTTTGATATTCAAATAACTTATAATTCTTTAGTAAATTCCAGCTAGCTTGTTCACATGTGTTACACATTCACTGCCCTACTTCTCCTGGCATAGCTGGCAATACCACACAATATCACATCACTCCCCCTTGGAAGACTCAAGCTAGTTTTTCAAGTGAGCCTTGAGAAATGTTGCTTGAGAGGAATGAGCTTATCTGGGAATACATTAATCCATACATTGTCTTGAGATCCCATCTGCCTTGCATTGCTGACTCCACTACAGTGCTACACTGTCATATCATATGGTTGCAACACTAGGTTCCATCATAGTGACTTGGCATTTTTGCTGGTTGGCTTGCTGTAGCCATAGCTCCCCTTCAGATTCTTCCTACCTCCTACTGCAAATATTTAGCACCAGGGCCTCCCTATTATGGTAAATTTTCATCAGGCTAAAATGGTGCAAGATGGTTCAATTTGGGCCCCTGCCTCTTGTCTAGCAGTGCTGCCATGTAGTTAACATCACTGGCCTTCCTTTCCACTTTGAAGGGTTCCTCCCAAGCTGCCTGCATCTTATTGTGTCTGACAGGAATAAAAACCATCACCTGCTGTTGCACAGCATATTCCTTGAGCTTGAGCATTTTTATCATACCAGACCTTTTTCTGCTGTTGGGCTCCTGCCAGGTTCTCTTGACCAAGGCAATGAGCTCCCTAAGCCTTGTCCTGAGGTTTAGGACATATGCCATGACAGACTCCTTATGGGATTCACACTCACCCTCCCACTCATCATGAATCAAATCTAAAGACCTCCTCACCCTACACCCATATAGCAACTCAAAGGGTGAAAAACCTGTGGATACCTGAGGTACCTCTCTTTATGCAAACAGCAGATGGGGCAAATATTCATCCCACTCTCTCTTAAGCTGGTCTGCAAATGCTTGTAGCATGGTCTTTAGTGTAGAGTTTTATCTCTCCACAAGACCATTAGTCTGGGGATGGTAGGGGTGGTTTTTAGGGGCTTCACCCCACAGTGTTTCCACAGACAATCCAGCAGGTCAGAAATGAAATTGGCACCTCTGTCAGTCAGTATTTCTTTTGGGAAACTTACCCTGATGAAAATCTCTAACAAAGCATTTGCTACCTTCTCTGCCTTGATGGAGGACAAAGCCCCCACCTCAGGGTATCTAGTAGCATAATGTCCTATTACCAGAATATACTTCTTCCCTGTGGAACTTGGAGCACTCAGAGGCCATACAATATCCATAGCTACCCTCTGAAATGGCTCCTCAATCACAGGCAAAGGCATAAAAGGAGCCTTGACCTTGTCTCCTGCCTTACCTACTTTTTGGCACTGCTCACAGGTCCTGCAATACCCTGTTACATCCCTTGAAATCCCAGGCCAGTAACAGCTCTGTATAATATGTCTGTTGGTATACTTTAGGCCCACAACATCTGCAAAAGTAATGTCGTGCACTACGGCTAGAAGTGCCAGATGGTAGGCTTTAGGCACTACCAACTGCTGTATTATCTCACCCTCTAGCCCTCCCTCAGGGGTCCACTCTCTACACAGTAACCTTTTGTTTCAGTATACAGACTCCCCTTTTCCTTGAGAATCAGGCACCTCCCTATCTACCTCCCACAAGCCTCTTAGTGTAGGGTCCGAGAGCTGAGCCTATCTCAACTCTACCTTTATAACTCTCCCCAGCTCCCCTTCCACAGGAAGTCTGGTATCCTCTAACAGTGGTGCCTCACTGTCAGCCTGGGTACTACCACTCACCTCTGCCCTTGCAGTCACTCTGTCCAAGGGAACATCAGCACCTACCAGCAGCTCTGGCTCACCTTCAGCCTCACTACTACAGGGTAGATGGAATTTTACATCCTCTGAAGAAAATGAGAACTGTCCTGTTTCTGAAGGCTGCAAATTCCCATCACCAGACTGGTAATCCTCCTGGTTGCTGGTCTGAGCTGTGACTAAGGTTGAAATCATTTCCTCTTTAGTCAGGTTGGCATGCACCAGTCCTTTGGCTTTTCACACCTTGGCCAACTGTTTTTTTTTTGTCAGTTTGCCATAATGCTCTGCTGACACCCTTGCCAACTTTCCCTGACTAAGCTAAACTAACAAAATAAATAAATAAAACTATACTTAAATGAAACTCTCATTGTTTACCTTGTGGCTGCTGAGAGGAAGCACAGTTAGTGACAACTGCTTACAGGCTATAGAAGTTCAGTTAATATCCACTCCACTGCTCAACAATATGTGATGTACCCAAGGAGCCTGAATCCTCACCACTGGCACTGGAGAGGGACATTCAGTTGGAGCAAAAATGGATACACTCAGTATTTCCAGATGCCACTGCATCAAGCACATTTTCCTTTAAGAGGACATAGGGAACACAGTCTGTGGTCTGGGATTTATCTATCTGTCTCCCTTCCCAATAAGCCTCCCCACTGGCACAGCTGTAGGGTTGACTCCTCAGATGAGTGCCCAAGCCAAGTCCTCCAGCACCCTCTCTGTGAAACCAGGGCTTCATGTCCCTGCTCCACACTCACTTTGAGATATGATTTTCACACACACACACACATACACACACACACACACACACACACACACGCACACACACACACACACACCTGGGAAAGGCTGGCACAGATTTACTAGCTATTCCCCCTTCTGCACAAACTATAAGGTACTTAAATGGCCACCAGACACCCCAAAGCCAACTACTCTAAGGCTCTTAAAAGGGTAACCAATTATACTGAGTGAAATTACTATTAATACAAATGGCAATGTTAACCAAACAGGCAGGCTTCCAGGAGTGGCCACAGTATCACCAAAATATATAAGTACTCTCAAAGGTTAAAATATTCTCTAAAGGACCAACTATAATGAAAAGTTTAAATATATTTAACAATAGATAATAAAAGAACATGAAAATACTAAATATCTATTTACAATAAACACCATACTTTCAACCACAGGAAATATTAAAATAACACAGACAAATAGATTCTCACTGATACAGAGAAACAGTACTTAACTAATCTCACTATATTTTCCTGACTGATCAAAATAACTTTTATTCCCTGGTTACTTACTAGAGCAAGGCAAGATGAAGTAGTTGAGAGATCTTTCATTGTCAGGTTAAAAAAACAGAGTGCTCTGAGACTTCAGTATCACCTAGAATTTAACATCATTTTTCTAGTGATGGATTACAGAATGACATCACATACATCTGGTCACCTGACTTATGGTTCTCATGCTTCCCCCCTTGGCTAAAAGCTGTCAGGATTTATCACATATGTGTCAATAATACTCACACGGAGAGCCGCTAAGATCTGCTGCAGCTTGAAGTCATAAAACAATTTCAAACCTCCACGCTTCCAGAGTAGCACCCCAAAGACAATGCAGGAAGCTTCTTAGTACATACTTTTTTGTCTCTGGCTGCATTGAGAGCTGTAAGATACAATCTTTATGGCCTTAATTAAGTAAATTCATTTCTTGCCATTTTCCAGAGTCAGGTGGATTGAGATTAACCTCTTTTTTTCAGTATCCTCTGTTGCAATATATACATTTCAACAGTTACAATAATACACATACATGTCTTAGTCTGTCCAGCAGGACACACTGTTGATAAATTTTTAACACTGGCAACTTTACAAATATATTTTCAACACAAGCATCTGTACAAATCAGTTTGATATTCATATAACATTTAATTCTTTATTACATTCCAGCTAGCTTGCTGGCATGTTACACATTCACTACCCTACTTCTCCTGGCATAGCTGGCAACACCTCACATTGTCATACTACAACATCAGACAAAATGGTTCAATGAACAAAATTGTCGACCAATGTCTCAAACATACGGGTTCCACCAATTTGGTCTTTTAACAAATTGAGATCAACCCATTGAGAAAGATGACTGCAGGCAGTATGAATCCCAGCTTAGAGTTAATGTGATCATTGATCCCTCAGATGTGATTTTGTTCTTGTCACATTATGGAGACTCCCCTCATTCTACTAGCAAATGATTTCCTGATAGCCAGAGACCCATGTTTACACTCTGATTTGGTCCTGTTGGATGTCTGTGTGGCATTTGACACCATTGACCATGGTATCCCTCTTGTGTGGTTGCATTTCAATTGTGGTCTCTCTTTTACAGCCCTGGAGCAGTTTACATCATACCTTACTGACCATACCCAGAAGATGACTTAATGTTTAAACTCCTCTATGCCATCCCCTCAGATTGTGAATAACCACAGGGTTCATTCATGGGCCCTCTATTTTTTCAAAGTACTTATGTTCCCATTGGATGATGTCATCAAGAGGTGAGGTATATGCTGAAGATACCCAGCTCTGCCTGTCTTTATTTCTGGACAAGAAAACAAATGTATTCTCCCTCACTGAAAGTTTGGAGGCCATTTATCAATGGCTTCTACTTAACTGCTAGGTGCTAATTACATCCAAAACTGAAGCAGTTTGCTCTACTTTGAGGAATTCGTTGACCACACAACTGCCTTTATGTACCTTTATGGGTGGTCGAAAATTTGAATTTGTGAGTAATGTCCATGATTTAGGTATGATCCTAGATAACAAACTGATTTCTAAGGGCCAAGTGTACGCTGTGGTGAAATCATAATGTTTCTAGATGCAGAATCTCTCTAGAATCAAATATCTTATCCCTCAAGCTGATCTGTCAACAGTCGTTTATGTGCCAGTCTTTTCTTATCTGCCCACTAACTGGTATTCCCTGACACTAAGTTTGATCGATCACAGCTTGTGCAAAATTCTTATATCACTTAATGCTTGCTCTACTGATATTGCACTGACTCTGGGGCTGTTCCTGCATTTTCTTCAAAATCTTGGTGTTGGCATAGTTGCCAATACTCAACAAGGGTCCCAGTTACACTGGGGAGATCATAGGTCTGCTCTCCCCTCCCAAGTAGTGGCAGTATGCCACTCAGGAAATGCTGGTGGTACCATGGGTGCATTTGAAAACTTTAGACTGCCATGATTTTGCTTTTTGGGCTCCACATCTGGGAAACCTACTTCCATGATGGCTGACAGAACATCCCAAACTGATCTGCTTCAGCAGACATTTGGCTTTCATGTTACTGTTGGTTTTCAATAACACTGGGTCTGGTAGGTTCTAGATGCTCTTTTAATCCTTTCTCTTTAGTCCGTTCACTTATATCTATATATATTTTTTGTCAATTTGTTTTCATTTATAATTTTATTTACTGATGTATTTATTGCTCTTGGACTCATTCATGCATCATAACAGTTGCTTCTTTTATCTGGGGTGGCATAATGGTTAAGATGCTTACCAAAGTAGCACAAGTTACAGTGATTGGTTTTCTCATTTGGAAAGTTTGCTAGACTTAAATGGCTCACAAGGGCAGTTAACGTAGAACTTAGCTATGCCTATAATGAAAAACAAGAACTTTACATAGAAATTATATATCTGTATTTTTAATTTAGTGACTGTAATTACACTTTTATAGTAATTTATATATCTTGAAGACATTGGGATTTTAGATGTAACGCTTTTCCTATTTTCTCTTATAATTTTGCTTTCGTTTGCATTTTTTTGGCAGAAGCATTTTTCATATTAACTGTTAATGCAATTTGATTTTAAAGGCTCTTATAATTATTTCTTTGTTAAATTTATTATTTATCCGCAGTGGTACAGCAGTAGCATTGTTGCCTCACAGCAAGGGGTTCTCCCGTTCGATTCTCGGCTGGAATGCGGGGAGTGCCTTCTGTGTGGAGTCTGCATGTCCTCCCCGCAGTTGAGTGGGCGTTTGAAAGACATGCGTAAATGGGCGTGCCTTCATTGAAGGTTGAACGTCAAGCTGGCACCTCAGTGTTCGTGAAAATCTATTGCCAATCATTAGCGGACAGGAGTTTCGCTGTGGCGACCCCTAATAGGGAAAAGCTGAAAGACAACAACAACATAACTATTTTATGTTTCATGTTATTACGTTAAAAGTAACTCAATAAAGCTGAAGTATTTTTTTAGCAACTAGCTAAGTGTACTCTATATAAATGTTCCTTTTCAAGGTTGTTCCAGGAAGACTGTCTGATTAGTGACTTACTAAGTCACTCTGTAGGCAAACTGAGTTAGAAAGATTCAAACTCTGGACTGCAAGAAGCAGATCATTAAGTCTGCATAGCCTTAATTCTCTATGGTAACTGCCAGACCAATATGGCAGGAGGAAAAGTTAAAAATTCTTACAAAAGAATATAAATATTCCTTAGGTTTCTTGGAATTTTATGGTTCAAGTTTATGAAAACAAAGGGCTTGCCTTTTGTTTCTTTGAAAGGAAGACATGATATTAAATCCAAATTTGTTGGCCTGCTTCAGTAGTGCTGTATGGGAGAATGCCATGTTAGCGTCAAGTTTACATTGGCTGAAGCCCGTGACATTCTTGAACAGTTATCCAAGGGGGTATGTTGCCTGTATCACATTGCTGCAAATAAATTCAGTTATGGACTACACATTACTGTCACACTGGTGGTGGATCATGTGTAAGCCAGGAGATCTGACAGTCTGGATCTCTTTAAAAAGTACTGCCTCATCAGTGAATACTTACTTTCTAAATGCGGACATAATATTTGCACAGTTATTTGAGGTATTGGGCATAACAGATCACCCTGGTAATTCCAAAATACTCTTCTATGTTCTTTATGATAAAGACAGTATGAATGCTCCCCAAAGATATTGCACTGACCACCATTCTACTGAACACTAATTTCTTTTGCTATATTTCAGCTCATAAAGTGTTAGAGGCAGTATATTATACATGCACAATGATGCTATTTCTTGGTGATGTCATGAAATGTTTTAAGTGGCAAAACCACAAGTCACAAACCAAGTTTCCTTATTCTTTAGTACAATATATTTTATGCATCATACAAAAAAGACAATCTTATATGCTATTTATGCATTTTATTGTCTTTTTATGTTGTTGTTTACCATTGAATTTCATGGGCTATGCTATTTGCCTAAGTTCTGCAAACCACACAAGCCCCTTCATTTCATTACAGCACCAGTTTGAGAGGGTCTGCAATTTTTAATTTTTCATTTTTCCATGAATATCACACTGTAGCATCACTCCAGCCTTCAGCTGTACTTTTGGGGACCACAGTCCACATTCTGACTGCAGCCAGAGACACAGATCATGTGATGTTCCATGTTACACCTACTGCACCCAGAGACACAGATCATGCGATGTTTTATGTTACAACATACCATAGGTCTGTAAGTGAGATGTCATACAAAGGCAAGTTGGCAGGGCACAGAAAAGATGGACAAAAATGCAGATTTCCTCCTACTTCAACTTATAAGGTTCTGTAATGTGTAAAACTTCACACAGGAAGCTGTGCTGGATATTTAAAACGCTGCCATCACAAATAAAATAATATCTCTGCAATATCTTTTGTTGAATTTTTAGGCTTAAACTTCACCAGTTTATTTTCAAAAAGCCATTCCCTTGGAACAAAGAGATAATTATAGGAGGCAGTGGTGATGCAGTGCCCGATAAGGATAAAGCCATAAATGCAATGTAGTTGACCCAAATTCAGTCAATGGCCAAGGTGCTGGTGTGGCCAGGCAGGAAAGGGCTTGTAAAATGGTTCAAAAATGGTGCAAGTTATGATCAATGTATATTTGCAAATTTAACAGTTCCTGTATTCAACAAGTACTTTCTGACAAGGACCTGTCTAAGCAGATGAACAAAATGTAGACTGGCAATTGACACAGTCAGTCCAAAAGTTTGTCAAAAAAGGTGTTTAGTGCAGCACGTCAGACTACCACACTTCTTTTTCATGTGTGGGAAGCACAAAGTACATTACAACTTTTAAAGTTGTTACAAGATTGAAGATACATGTTGTTTCTACTGCTGTCTCTGATACAGTGTTAAGGTTATTATACCGTTTAAAGATGTACAATGTTTTACAGTCCTACAGTTATTTTTGGTTTTATCTTTCTGCCTTATAGAACACTCCAGAAGTTAAAGCTTTATTTACTACAAAGATGCATCTGGCAGCATTAAATGTGTTACAGCTTTCAAAGCTGAGAAACACTTTAAAATTTCTCTCTCTCTCTCGAACTGGTTTGCTTGGAAGAGATAAAGCTCTATTTAAATAATTATGGTTGGATCTATTTAACTTTTTAAAATGGATGTCGAGATTCAGCTCTCAAGTTTTGCTTCCACTCTCCAAATGAATTTCTTGGCATCCATTTCTCAAACATACAGTTTGGTTAAGATTAGAGCCCTCTTAATAATCCTCTATAAGGCATGTTGCTTTTTAAGTGCATTGATAATAAATCTATTATAAAAATAAAAGTTTATGCAGTTCAGAAGCTCTCAAGTGACCTCCATCATTACATGTTATCAGAAGTAAAGAATCCATGTTTCGGCAATTTGACAGGTAAGAAGATGTCAAAATTAGACTCCACACAGTCTTTAATTTCTAATATCCATCTATGTTGTCTAGTTGGAAACAGAGGTTTGTGTGCTTTTGGACAGAAGTAAGACTTGATAATGAGGTTGACAAAGTACAGCTAATTTAATTTTTTGATATATGCCTTGGGAACAGATCAAGAGATGATTTACAGTGCTTTCAATTTTTTTAATGGGCAGACCCTTGACTATAATGCTCTAAGCACCACGCTGCCATAGAAGCGTATGCCAAAGTGCAATGTAATTTATGGATTTACATGCTTCCACAGATAGAGCCAAATGTGTGCGGAGGAGAGGACAATTCAGACATATTTGAGAAATCGTTATGAGCTTGTTCAGTACTGAGATTTTGGTATAACATCCAATGAGCAGGTACTTTACGACAGAATATTTATAGACATTGTAGACATAGATGTCTCATTTAGAGCCTGATCTGGTGCTGGAGAATCAAATCTAATTTGCACATTAATCAGATTAAAATAAAGTGTAGAATATAGAAATAAATGTTAATAAAGACAAAGATGAAATCCAACAAAAAAGTACAATTTAAACATAATAAAAAATAATCATCATGCTGAAGATTGTAGTTACTTGTTTTATTTATTTACATTTTGATTACCAGGAAGAGCATTGATCACAGCATGGCCAATTGCAGGCTCCATTGGGTTACAGCAAAAATGTAACAATTACAACCAATGGTACAATACAAAGGGTCACAATAAATAGAGAGCTATACTGTGTACAAACTTTACACCTTATTGAGATGTACATTTTACAAGTGAAAAAAAGGAATCTGAGAATTAGCAAGGAAAGAGTGAGAAGTAGGTTTAGTCTTGCAAATTGTAGGGTGTAACTCAAAGTGCTTAGAGGAGAAAGCAAGAGATAAGTAATGGTGATGACGGAGTCCAAGAAGAAAGAGAGACCGAAAGAGGTACAAGTTGTAAGATGATAGTGAGCAAGGAGAAAGAGAAGTTATGTACATATTTACAGGAAGGAGAAACCTAGTAGGAACCAATTGAGTAATGCTGAAAATGGGGTGATGTGACAGGAAATTAACTTAGTGCAGAGTACTGTTGATTAAGTGATATACCTTGCATTCTGGTATTTGCATTTGCACTGCTCAAACAGATACTGTTTGAGATGTATCCTGAACTTATCGTTGTAGTGTACTCTGTGAGATAGTGAGGAAGGGATTGCCATAATTGTGTTTCAAGTGGAGAAAAAGTAGAGGTGGAGGTCTGTAGTTTAGCAGATCTGGCTTGGAGAGCAGGGCCTATTATACCTTGACTTTTGAGGTTGTGGGTTGTTGTGGCAGTAGTGATTAGCATCATTGTAAGTACAGAAAGGGCATCTTGTTGGACAAATGTCAATAGTTGGGAGTCCAGAAGTAGGTTGGATCTGATTTTCACAGAAAACCACTTTGCCTTGGATAAAGTATTCTAGGTGTGGGGATTTTTTTTTTTATGAAGCATCATATTTTATTAGATAATTTGTTTTTGTTAGAGAAGTGGTAAACGAGTAAGCAATACTCAAGTTGTGCAAGTTGGACACCTTTTCCAATGACTGTCCCAGCTGTTGTTGAAAGGAATTGAGATATTATCTGAGCTCAGAACATGAGCTAGTTGATTTTAGATCTGTGTTTTTGAATATACTTCTAAAAGTTAAGAGATTAGTTAAGCCAGATGCATAGGTATCTGAATTAAATGGTGGTGTCAATAAGGTTGTTGTGCTGGTCAAAAAGCTGGAGTGAGTTGGGAACTTTTGATACCCTTTTCTTATTATCTTAGTACCAAATGGCATAGTCTTGCATTTTTTTTTGGGGGGGGGGGGTTATGGAGAAGCTTTTTGGAGGTGAAATAGTGGTTTAGGTAAGTTTGTAATTGGATTTGGTTACTTTAAAACAAAACCAAAATTAAAGTACTTATTTAATCATAAGGCTAAAACAACTAAGGACCAGAGCACTTACTGATCATTGACAGAGTGCAGGTTTATTCTTAACAGGTAAGTGCTTTGATTGCACTCATTCTTTGATTTGAAATGACTGGTCAAAAAGTTGCAATGCAGCTCAAAACTATGTTTGTACAATAGTGAACTCATAATTATGATACTGCCATCACTTAGTTTATATTAACAAAATTTAAAGTACTGAAGTCTCTCTCTCCCACTCTGTTTCTGTCTCTGTCTCTCTCTCTCTCTCCATCTATCCCTCTTAACCAACAAGTAAATGCTGCTGCTGCAGAGAGTGGTTTATACTGCAAAATGAATTTTCAAGCAACCTGATCTACACACCACTTTCATGTCTTATTCATCTTCTACTCCTTCTACAGATGGAGTGAGTCCAGCACATTTTATGACAGTTTCTGGGATCCTATCAGATCCTGACGACTATTTTTATACTGGCATCAAATCCAGAGCTGTAGTTGGGGCAGGTGTCTGCTTGCTGCAGCTGCAGACAGACACAAACACACACAGGTGTATACACACACACACACACACACACACACACACACACACACACACACACACACACACACACACACACACACACACACACACACACATAGTAGAAGGAAATACTGTATATTTTGTAATCAGTTGTGATGTTAAGCAATGCTACTTATATGAATAACGACAATTGCTCGTACCTGAAGGGACCGATCAGCACATCTTTTAGACCACCAATCATGTCCCTTAAAAGGGTGCAACCATAGTATCCACCCCCTTTGCCCTGCAATTGATATGCCTTTGCTGCTGCTAAGGTTTGTCTTCTTTAAGGCTTTGCAACAGAAAGCTCAAATATCTAAACTTGCTTTCCAAAGCTGCTATTACAGTTGACATTCAGTCCACTCCCTGTCAGACTTGTACCCAGTGCAGAATGTAGAGGCAAATTATGTGGACAGAGAAAATGGGAATCACTAGCTCTTACTGTTGAAACCCTTCTAATCCTAGGTGTTTTGAAGTTCAGTTTAAGAAATGGGACATCATAAGGAAAAAGAGGAGATGCCTTCAAGCTGTAAATGAGACAACTGTAAAAGCAGACCAACAGTTGCATCAAAATGATGACATCAACAAGGCTGGCAGATGTCAAGCCAAAGAGGGACTGCTTGCAGCCACTGAACAAGTGGCCTAATTGGAATAGAGTTAAGGCTACATGGGGATGATAGCCAGGGAGATTAATATTTATGCATGATTATAGTTTTTATAAATGATTTAATGTTGTTTAACTTGCAGGTAAATCAGTGTTGTACTGTTTTGTTATGTGTACAGCCTGTACAAGCATGCCTTCAGAAGACCTCATAAGTTTTGCTGTGAAGGCTTTAAAGGGCGTTGAAAACATAAGCTTTATCATACCCTTGGACAGACTGTCAGCAATAATCTAGTCTCAAGCAAATCACCCACAGATGTACATGCACACATAAACAGTTATCAGACCTGCTGACATAAAACTGCTCAGCAGTAGGATATTGGCATTTACACTTTTTTAATCTCAGAATATGACATTATGGAACAATACATATCGCCACCCTTAAAATGACTTTGTCAACTGCCGTTCTCTTCATCAATTGGAACTGACTTTGTATTCTTCTCTTAGGCAAACTCTTATGCTTTCTCATAACTTATTAGCCATAAGCTTTCCCGTGACTCTCTTAAAACCAAATTCCTGACAGATAGATGCTGTCTTACTCTTTTGTTTGAATAGTTTATTACCTTAAACACATGAGGCACAATCACATCTTTTCAGGATGACCCAGAATCCTTTGCAGGCTGTATGACTCAATTGTAGACTCATACCTGGAAATGCACATGAAGGAAATCAAACAAAGGACCACGAGTTGTTTTTGATGTTTGACCATTCACAGGACTGAGGCTATCATCTGATAGCAAACGTCATCATGTGGTTCTGTATCTCTTCAGAGACAAAGGACCAAAATCAGCTACACTTTCCCAATAGTGGTATTAGTCACTTAGAAAGTTTAAAGTTTTAAATTCAAGTTCATATTTATTTCAGTGCTTATCTTCTAAGCACTCTTAACAAATTGATCATAAGTAGAATGAAAAAACAGTGAAAAAGACTAAACAATTAACATAGCGGGACACACAAAATAAATATGCAAGTAACTATGCATGTAATAAATAAATTAGCACAAATGTTTATATTTGGTAAAGTCCAAAAAGATCTAATTAACAAAATTAAACAGACATTTAGAAACTGATGCACTTACATGTAAATAAATTCATAGCCTTCAAACAGCTTTGAAGAGTTAGATGGCTAAGTTTTCTTTACTGACATGCAATACAATTCTGCATAATTATTTCAGCTAAAATATATATTTGGTATTCACAGACATAGCACACAGAGGCATTGCATGTTGTCCAGACACGTACAATATGCCACATTTCAGGACTGCACTCTATGGGTATTGATTGCTGTCCTGAATGACACTGTACAAATGTCACCAGCTATTTATGACTCATACACAAGGGAATATTTTATTCAGTGGTATGTATTGCGTTCCAGTACCAAGTTCATTACCGTAACCCTGCACAACCTAGCATTTGCTACACGTTTGGCATAATGGCTAAAATATTTACCTTACAGAGACAAGGTGCAGAGCCTGATTCTCACATGGGTTAATTGGCTGGACTTAAAATGGCCCACAAGGGTAGTCAGGCTCGTACTAATCTGAGAACCTATGCTGTGTTGCATAACAGGTTATCATAATGTAGTAAAGAACATCTTCACCTGCACTGTGCTCCACCGTCATGTCTGACTGATTAACAAGTTTATGGCAGAACTAGGATCACACTATAATATGGTTATTAAGGAGATCTGATGCTGTGGAAACTCATTAGCAGAAGCTCACCAGCATCACTGTGGGGGAGAGCATTTGGAACAAATTTACTTAAGATAACATTTTTGTTTGCACTGTAAGAAACTCTGTTGTTAACATACTAGCAGGGAAGGGGGATTGCTGTGTTGCAAAATGCAATTGCATGATACTGTATACTGCTGCCATCGCATAGGTCACTTAATTTGGACTGGGTAATGGACTGGGTAACCTGTGATCTGATCGATCTGTGTTGGTGACTCAAATGTGATTAGAAAGGGAGGCTGTTGCATATGTATTTCATATAGAAACACAACACTGAGCCACAAAAAGAAAATAATAAATAATATAAATGATTCTTTATTAAAAGTGACTTTATTCCCAAGCGCCTCAGCCCTTCAGCCATCAAGGAGTTATGAAAAACATTTTCATCATCATTTTAAATAGTAATAGCCATTGCCATAATAACATTTCTTAAAGTGAGAGTCTTAAAAATGTTCTTTAATTAATTTCCACATTCAGCCCATATGGGCAATAAGTTAAATATTTTAAAATAAAGAAACTTTCTTTATATAACAACCATTGTTTAACATTATATGTAAAATTAGATGGATTTTGCAACAAAGCCATGAACTTCAAATTGTTATATTTATATATATATATATATATATATATATATATATATATATATATATATATATATATATATAGGTCTACTTCTGATTGTCAAAAACACACTTTTTCAACAACCAGACGATCTAACCCATTTAAGCGAAAGTGCACTAAATCAAAAGTGCACTTTTGCAAAAGCGGGTTCTCCAAAGCACGTTACAGTGGGGATAAGGAAATGCATCCTTTTCCCCACTGTAGTGCAAACTCATAGTTAGTATATTTAAGTAGGGGGGTGCAGGGGGGGTTGCCCCCTGCAAAATACGGTTTAAAGTTTTTTTTTTTTCTTCCAGTTCGGAGAACCAGCTTTTGTGAAAGTGCACTTTCAATGTAGTGCACTTTCACTTTAATGGGTCTGAATATTTCTTGTATGAGATTGTAAAATTTCAATCAAGAAAAATAGAGTATTTATTTATTTGCATTTGTTTACCAGGATGGTCCACTGGGCAGGTCCAGGGAGAAAAGCTTCACATACAAAATAAATTTAAATACAATCACATTTTCTACATATATATATATATATATATATATATATATCTACTAGCTGTACCCAGCCACACGTTGCTGTGACTCAGTCTGGTTAAATGGAAAAGAAAGAAAAGAGAAAGCGCACGTTTCTAATATGTTTAATTTCACAATGCTTGTGGGTATACAATATTTTTTTTGTTCCATTGTCTGTGCAGATATAGAGATTGTCTGGTTTGCCGACTCTAGAACATGCAACATATAATTGTCCATGTGAGAAGCAATCCGTGTGTAGATCTAAACCGCACAATTCTAAAGATTGGCCCTGAGCTTTGTTGACGATGATTGCAAACACCAATCGAATTGGGAATTGCAATCTATTAAATTGAAATGGCATATCCGTTGGAATCATAGGAATGCGAGGAATGAGGACATCTTCACCTTTGAAAGGTCCTGTCAAGATTGTTGCTTCTATGACATTGCTCATTAATTTTTTTACTGCAAGCCGCGTGCTGTTGCAAAGCTTTGGCTGGTTGATATTTCACAACATGATAATTGGCACGCCGATTTTCATTTGCAGTACGGGCAGTGGCATCCCTGGCAGATCGAGTGAATTCAAAAATTCTGTTGGATAATTAACTGCTTCATCTGCTTCCACAACAGTGTCGACGGACTTGTATGTGACTGCCTTGCTTTGAATGTTAGACCGAATAATATTGTTAAGTTCGTAGACGTCTTTGTTCTTGGCCGCAAGAATAGCTCGTTCAGTCAGCCAATCATGATTCTTATAATTGGTTTGAATATTGAGAAATACTTTTTCAACCAATTCTTCTTTTGACGTCACTAAATTGCAGAAGTTATGAGGCAATAAAATTCATCCTGAGGTCAGATCAACTGTCACCTTTCCGTTCCCAGTTTCCAGCAATTGATGTGAGAATATCTCAGCTGATCGATCATTTTGCAGCTGGACACGCATATTTGTAGTTAATTTTAACGTCTTTACATGTCGCCAAAAAGTAGAGTATTTCAGGCAAGCATTTATTTTGTCCGCTGGTGTCGGTCGAGGAGAACGAAGCAGATCTGAAGCTGCAGAACGTGATTGATTACCATGCTCGCAGCCGTGCATCATCAAGTCTGGCTGCACGTTGCTCTGCTGCTTCCTCGGCATGTATTTGAGCCATTCTTTGTCTGTTTTGCTCATTCGCTGATTCCCGTTCTTCCTCAGTTTAATTTGCAATTACTCGTCGCACTGCTTCTGCTCTGCGAGTACGATGACCTAAGTTTGATCTTCTGCGAGGCATTATTTGGATGAACTAAAGCAGATCGATTGCACTGAAAAAGAAGAAAGAAAGTTATAACAAAAACATATAAAACTGCATATTTGTATACAAATATATAGAATCCATAGTAGGTGTATAAAAACACGCACGTATTCCATTGCAATGTGTGACATCTATATAATAGTAGGTATATAAAAACATGTGCGTATTCGAATGCAACATTGTGTGAAAATTTCAAAGCAATCGGTGAAGAACTTTCGGAGATTTAAGATTTTGAACAAACGAACATTTACATTTTTATTTATATAGAGATATATATATATATATATATATATATATATATATATATATATATATATATATATATATATATATATATCATGTTTTAGGTCAGCAAAATGTCTTGCTACTGGTTTTTTAACCTTACATTTTTGATGCCCCTAACATGTTGCAGAATTCTCTTCTTTACAATTTGCTTAGTTTCATCTGCATACACATTTTGACATGAGCATGTCGGAACATATTTAACACCTTCTGATATACAAATTAACTGTTGAGAAATAACAAACTTCTGTCTATTTAGCATACATTCAGATACCTCAAGCATATATTTACATGCTTCACATTTTAATTTCCCTTAAAAACAAAATTCTTCTGTACAGTGTATCAAAATTACTGTGAGCTATCTTATCACTTATACTAGCACCACAGCTTGATAAATAGGAGGCGCTGACATAATGGTTAAGGTGTTTATCTCACAGACACAAAGTCCGGGGTTTGAGTCTTACTTTTGAGAAAAATTGGCTAGGTTTAAAATAGCTTATAAGGATAGCTAGCCCTAAACTTACCTATACATATTCTTATTGCAGCTTCCCTGAGGATTGGAGTAATGTGGGAAGTGTGGGGTATTTATGTGCCACTGAGCATGTATAAATGCATATATGTGAACTAATTCCTAGTTGGGTATAAACAGCAGTGCATAGCCTGAAACTTCTCACTGATCTGGAGCACATTTTATTTAAACTTACATTGTGCCTATTCAGTCTGAAAAAAAAAATCCAAAAAAGGCGCAAAGCAGACTCTCTTTAATTTTTCAGTTTAGCACTTTCATCCTGAATACAAACAGACTTCATCATAACTTCAAATTATATATATCATGCTTCAGGGCTGCAAAATGCAGGTCTGTTTTCTGTTTATACTGCAGAATCATGTAGTTTTTTTCTTCAGTCTATAACATAACACTATATAGATTACAGCTTCTGTGAAGATGGAGATTTGGAACATGAAGGCAACATTTCACACATTGCCTTATGATTGCCCCTTGGGACAAATCAAAATATGAGGGGGGAGCTAAGGGCTCTTAAATCTGGAGACTCCTTATAAGTGAGTACTGCATTTTGTACTAAACTAGCTTGTAGCACTGGACCAGCAACTATTCCTTTGTGATTTATAAGTTTGAAGAGACTGATTTAAAGTTTCTCCTTTTACCAGTTTGTATTATATTGATTTGAATTGCAGAAATAATAGACCTTGTCTCCAGTAACAATTAGAAAATTGCAGGCAGGGTCAGCCTTAGGTAAAATAGAGCCCTAGGGAAACAGTTTCATGGAAGCCCCTCTGCTGCCCACTGCTCCCCCCTAATGCATACCCCCTTGGTGAATCTCTTCCCCCACATCCCGGCCTTCCCATCCCTGCTACATTTTTCTTCTTTTTATCACACTTGCCTTATCAGCTCTTCTCTGCATCATTCAACACAATCTTACTGGCCAAGACTGTGCTGTAATAAATATGAAGGAAATAAATTAATTAAGCGGGAGGTCTGTTCGCATCGAGACTCAAGAAAGTATGGTTTTCTAGATGCTCTGATGTGCATTTTACAGTTGTTTTTAAACAACCTTTTCATTCAATGAAGGCCTGAATAAAATTCATGTTTACAGAAATAACTAATTAAACCAGGGTTCTGGGGCCACCAACCCTCCAGAATCCATGGACTTCTATTTGCTTTGATGAGCATTTTATGGATTCTTAACAACTTCTATCCAGTGATGGTCTAAACAAAAAACATGACTAAGGAAAGACATTCAGACTTACTCTTTAGCCCAAATGACCCCTTCAGTAGTTTATCCATGTATGTACAAGCACTTTAATGACTTCAGAATTACACATTTCCCCCAATGATCCCTTCAGTAATTTATCCATGTATGTATACACAAGCACTCAAATGACATCAAAGTGAAACATTTCCTCCAAATAACGATCTCTTCAGTAGTCTGTCAAAGTGCATATGCGCAAGCACCAAAATGAAAAGTATTTCCCCAAAGTAATGACCCCTTCTGTAGTCAATCCATATATGTACAAGCACTTTAATGACTTCAGAATTACACATTTCTGGCGTGGCCAAGGATGAACACAGGATAGCAGCAGATTTCTTCAGCTCCACCAATTTCATTACATTGACAGGAATTAATTACTTAAAAAATTAATTTTTGAAGTAATTTTCTTTCTAAATATGTTTGTTTTATATAGTTCTTGAACTATATCTAAAAAAGAAAGGAAATCTTAATAATATTCCTGTCAGAAATTACTTTGGAAATTTTCCTGTCAGTTTATCAGTCTGAAATGAGTTCCAGTAAGACAAATTCTCAAGACTCCAGCATCAAGAAAGAACTTCAGTATCTGATAATTATAGTCCAGCAACTTACTGCTAAGATGGATAAAATGGATACTAAAATAGACACTTTCATAGAAAAAACTACAAAACAAATAGACTTGTTACATATGGACCTGCAACAACAGAAGATCCAGATGACAGGCATAGAAGAAGCTGTGAATGACATGGAAAATAGAATACAAGAAGAGGAAATCAACATTGAGTTTCTGCTGAAACAAAATACACATTTACAAACAAAGCTGGATGACCTGGAAAATAGATCTAGGCAATAACATTAGGATTTTGGACTGCCAGAAAATATTGAAGGTAACAATATTACTTCTTTTTAACAACATGGCTCCCTAAAACTTTAGATTTACCAGAAGCATTCTCTTTTGGTATCGAAGAGCACATAGATCTATAGCTAATACTAACTCT
>NC_056734.1:181580350-181627850 GCF_019279795.1 Protopterus annectens
ATATTCAATGAAGAAAAAACTAAAATACTACCTATATATACACGAAAAAATATTCTCATTAGTGATTTTACTAAATATGTACCCAATTCAGATCAGATAACTTATTTAGGTATAATACTATCTAAAGATATTGAATCTATTATATATAATAATTATAATACCTGTTTTCTTAATATAGAAAATCTTTTTAATACCTGGAATAATATGTTTTTTACTATGGAGGAGAGACTTACAATTATTAAAATGATAATATTCCCCAAGATTTTATACTTAATACAATCAATAATACTTCCACCTACAAAAATAATTATCAAGAAACTGAACACACTAATGTTAAATTTCTTATGGGCACCTAATAGACCTAGGATTGCATTAAAGAAACATACTAATAGCTGGTCTCAAGGGGGTATTTCTTTTCCAGACTTTAATTTATATACTATCTCTTCTATTGTAAAAGTTATTACTTTATTAATAGATCAGTCATATGTCACAAAATGGAAAGATTATTGGGAGCTAATTAGTATACACTTCATGAAAATCTCCTTAACACATAAAAATATGATTGTAAATAACTCCATGTTATGGTTACTAAAGGAATTTTGTACTTCACCTATTACACCTAAACATATGGTTTGTTACCCATTAAATATTATTATTAGTTATCGTAACTTTATATTCATGCACCCTAAGTATAGGGAATGGAATTTTATTGTATTTCCTATAATGTATACTCAGGGTATGCTTTTGTCATCTACATCTGAAGGAACTCATTTAGCTATAGATAATGATCTAAAGTACTGGTATCAGTTGATATCTGATAATAAAGTTAAAAATCTAGATTTCTTAAAACAAGAATTTGATCTAAGAGAAACTTGCTGGTTAGAGGTTCAGACCTTTAGACAACATCTCATTAATAAAATAGATTTAATGTCTATAACTGTTAAAGAATCTATTCCAACACTGATTGATTACTTGATATTAAATTTACAACATAAAGTTTCTGATAAAGGTAAACTTTCATACATACATAAAGTTATCAGACAAGAAACTTTTTACAGTGTAGATTCATACTGGAACTATTTCACTTCTTTTAATGGGGACCCACCAAATCAACAAGATAAACAATATATATTGGAATCTGCTTATAGAACTATGTCTTCCATTGTCTGGAGACTTTATACATGGAAATTTTTACATAGATCTTTTTATACACCTTTGATGATGAATAAAATAAATAATAAAGATAATCTATGTAAGAGATGTAATGTAGAAATTAATGCTGACTGGGCTCATATGTTTTATGACTGTATAAAATTGAAAGAATACTGGAAGTCAATTAATGAATTTTTGCAGGCTCTTTTTACAGATAATTTCATTATTTCTAAATCTCTTATATTATTCAACACACCTGTACCTCAAAGTGTTAAAAAGGTTAAGCTTCCTTTGTTATGGTCTATTCTAGCAGTGGCTAGGAAAATAATAACTAGAAATTGGATTTCAGATACACCTCCTTCATTCAATGAATTTAAAAATGTTATGAATATAGTGTGCCATATGGAAATAAACACAATTAGGACTAGAACAAATAGAAAAACATCTTATTTTATTGTATGGGATAATTTACAAAATGTGTTAAAAAAATTTTAATTTCAATAGCATGGTATTTTAGTTTAATTAATTGATCTGATTGTAGTGGATGTCTTTGTAAATACTTTAGTTGTTTTGTTGAATATTATAATAATACCTATTTTTAATTACTTGTATAAAATTGTTATGATATTTCTCTTATATGTTAAAACAATAAACCTGTTTTGAAAAAAAAAAAAAGAATTACACATTTCCCCCAATGACCCATTCAGTAGTTTGTCTATGTCTGCACAAGTATGTTACTAGCACGAAAATGAAGCATTTCCCTCAGCACCCATTCGTTAGTATGCCCAAGTATACACATGCACCAAAATTAAACATTTCCCCCAACAACCCCTTTAGCAGTCTGTTCAAAATGCACAAGCACAAAAATTAAACATTTCCCTCATGATCGCTTCAATAGTTTGCACACATACGCACAACAAACATTTGAGAAAGTAGCCCTACTTACCTTAGAGACTCATTGTTTTTTTTCTGCCTGTGTAATCTCTCTCCCTACACACCAAATACACCAACAGTGAGCGATTTTGATACACAAAACAGGATATCCCTCAACTCACAGTGAACACCAAAGACTTAACTAAACACACTGTCTTTATTGCACTGTGGCATCAATCCCCTCTACCTGCTCAGTCAATCACAGGTCTTTTGGGGGTGCTGTCCACACATGATGACATAAGTGGGGGGGGCTCACACGAGCATCTCGGATATCTGTTTAAGATGTACACTTTGCCATTCCCTTAAAGGGGGAAAGATATTAAATTAAAAATATTTTTTTTAGTTTTATGTCAGCGAATTGCACTCTTGACAAGACAGTGTCTGGGGCAATTGCCCCTTTTTCCCCACCCTAGCTACACTACTGGGCATGTATTTGGGGTGTTTGAGGAAACCAGAGTGCATGGATTAATCCACACAGACAGAGAGGGTATGCAGACACTACACAGAAAAATCCACAACTAAGAACTCAAGCAGAGACACATGCTGTAAGATAACAATGGTACTCATTGTGCCACTGTGCCAGTGAGCAGCTACTTTCATACATTCTGCTCCTGCCAAATCACCAGTGATAGCCACGTATTATATGTTCATAGGTTCATAGGTTCATACTAGGCTATCTGCCCTAGGGCATTTATAAGCCTAGCCAGAATGTGTTTGGATTTCGCCACCCATTTTAAATTTATTTTGCTATGCCCTTTTTCGAGGTTAGCATACTGTGCCTCTGTCTAACAGTGACACAGAAGTGATACCCGGGGTAAACCTACGATCTCCCATCCACTCATCAAGATTCCTCTTGAAGAGAGTCAATGAGGGACTTTGCCTAACCTGGACTGGGATTTTATTCCAGAGTGAAGGGAGCCTCTGGGTTATGAATCTGTCCCTCCAGCATGTCCTATTTATTTCAGTGCTGAGGTTCACGTCTCTCGAGCGAGTAGCTCGATGGGATTTGGATTTTCTGAAGTGCAGCATGTCCATTAATTCCGGGTTGGACATGGCTTTATATGTCAGGCAAAGATCGCCTCTGAACAGGCGGTATGCCACTGAGTAGAGCTGGAGTTTCTTTAACCGGGCAGCATATGGCATCTGTTTGAGCCCTTTGATCCTCTTGGTGAGGTACTTTTGGGGTCTTTCCAGTTGCTGCAGGTGTCTGGTAAGGTACATCCCAAAAGGGGCATTGTACTCAATTATGGGCCTGATGAGGGATGAGTAAAGAGGCACGATGACCTCCCCTGATGTAGATGTGAATCCCTTCATGATTAGGTGGGCTATATAAAATGTTTTTCTAACCACTTTGGCCACGTGGTTGTCAAATGAGAGATTGCAATCAACTTGGGTCCCCAGGTCCCTAATTACTTCTTCTGTACTTAATGGATTACCACCTATGTGGTAATTTGTGGGCACTTTGTTTTTGCCAAAGGGGATGACTATACACTTTTTGGCATTTAGCTTGAGGCCATGGCTCTGGCACCAGTTGTCTGTTTCTATGAGGCCCTTTTGGAGGATGCTTGTGTCGGCTGGAGAGTCAATTATGGCGCCCAGTTTGCAGTCATCTGTGAACTTGGTCAGCCACAGTCCTTCCATGTTGGCCTGTACTTCTGAGAAATATATACCGAACAAGAGAGGTCCCAGGACTGAGCCTTGTGGGACACCACTTGTAACTGGTTTGGAGTCTGACATGGCTCCAACAATTCTAACCATGTGGGTTCTGTCCTTGAGCCAGTTTGCAATCCATCTAGTGACATAGGGGTTTATATTTAAGCTGGTGAGCTTATCTATAATGCCCGTGTGGGGTATTGTATCGAAGGCTTTTGCGAGGTCCAGGTAGGCTGTGTGGACCACCTTCCCCTCATCAATGGCCTTGGTGACTGTTTCAAAGAAATCAACCAGGTTTAAGAGGCAGGATCTGCCCTTAACAAAGCCGAACTGGGTAGGATCCAGTGTCTGTAGGTCCCCAATATCTTTATTTATGAGATCCATGATGATCCTTTCCATAGCTTTGCAGACCAAGCTAGTCAGGCTTATGGGGTGATAGTTTCCAGGATCCGTTGAGGCACCACCTTTATGGAGAGGGACCACTGTTGCTGTAAGCCACTCTTTGGGCACATATTCTGTAGTAAGGCTGAGATTGAACAGTAGTTTTATGTTTGGGTTTAGCTCTTCTTGGAGTTCATGTAGGACGCAGCCCGGGACACCGTCTGGTCCCATTGATGATGTGTTTTTTGCTTTGGAGAGGGCGGCTCTTACCTGAGCATCTGAGATGTCAGGGGGGCAGCACTCTGCTGGGATAGATATTTGCCCTTTTGGTGGGGAGGGGGGGGAGAAGTTTGCGCTGAACCTGTCAGCTAGGATGTTGGCAATGTCTGTGGGTTCAGTGTACTTTTTGTCATTTTGGACTAATTCTGAGCATATCTGGGAATTACCACCCAGATTCCTAACATAACTAAAGAAAGCCTTGTGATTATCCTTAGTGTCCTGTGCAATTTTTCTCTCGAAGCTGGCCTTAGACAATTTTATGAGTGCCCGTAGTTTTTTGCTAATACTGATCAGTGATGCCTTCCTTTTTTGGGATTTTGCTCTATCATTTAGTAGCTTCCTCCTTCTAGTGTATAGTTTGTTTATGGCTGGGGTCCACCAGACAGGACGTCTGCCTTTGGAGGATTGGGTCTTGGTTTTATTTGGGATCGCATGATCCATGCATTCCTGAAGGTGTTCATAGAATGAGTTTATAAAGGATTCTGCGGTCTGGGTCGTATTTTCCACAGGCCCGGGGGCTTTGAAGGATTCCACCTCGGTTTTGAGGAGTGTGAAATTT
The DNA here is from genome assembly GCF_019279795.1 of Protopterus annectens. NCBI lineage: Eukaryota > Metazoa > Chordata > Ceratodontiformes > Protopteridae > Protopterus > Protopterus annectens. The sequence continues at coordinate 181,585,308 of NC_056734.1, forward strand.
GCTTTAGAGAAGTTTTTCACTGTGGTTTTCTGGGCAGGGTGTGGGGTCGGGATGTGAATATCCAGTGAGATTAGTTTATGGTCTGATCTTACCAGTGAGGGATATACTTCTGGTCTGGAGCATAGAGTCCCCATGTTGGTGATGATCTGGTCCAGTATGTTTTCCCCTCTTGTGGGAGTGGTAACAAGTTGTTCCATAGCATTTGAGTTTATAAATTCTAGGAACCTTTGGGCTAGGGTGTTGGAGCTAGAGTAATGCTCCCAGTTTATGTTTGAGTAATTGAAGTCGCCCAATATAATGGTGTTTGGAGAGACCTTCATATTTTCCAGTGTTCTCAGAAAGGCCAAGTGGGGTTCCTGGGTTTGGGAGGGTGGTCTGTAGCAGGCTATAAACTGGAAGGCAGTTTTACCCACTGTTAGTTGCACATGGATAGTCTCTGATGCTTCGTACTTTGCCACCAACCTGGAGGTGTGGGTATCTTTGATGAATATCGATACTCCCCCTCCTTTTGTGGTTCGGTCCAAGTTTTGGGGCTGAAAAGCATGGTATGAGGTATAACCTGGTAGTGCTGGGGTGCTCTAGGGAGCCCTGAACCAGGTTTCTGTTACTGCACAGATATCAATGTTCTCCATGCTAAGGAGAGTTTCGAGTGCATGCATCTTGAGGTTTAGACTTCTGGCGTTGAGTAGCATTACTCAGTTTCTTATCCCTTATGATACCTATGGAGGTGGGTTTGTCTTTTGAGCCTTGCCTAAAAAAGGCACTATGGGGGTAGCAAGAGCCTTTGCCAATATCTGAAAGCCCAGGGGTGACAGGTCAAGCTGTCCCTAGCAAAGCATCGTGGCATGTCGAGCATATCATCCCAAGCTGACAAGCATTGGATCCCCTTTGAATGACACCAGTACTTAAGCCAATTGTTGAAATTGATCATCTTGTCTTCATATTGTGGCATCATTCTTGGTGAGGGTAAGATGCTACTCAAGGTCAGGGTCATACCGGCCTGGGCTACATGCTCAGAGAGCTCCTTTATGTCTCTTTTCATGTAGTCCAGAGAGGTACGTCTCAGGTCATTCACACCAGCATGGACATTGACTGAGTCATATTTGTACTTGCCTTGGAGTGACCTGAGTGCTTGTGCTATGTGGCGGATCCTAGCGCCCGACAGGCTGCACACTGTGACCCTCTCCTTGTTCAGCCTGGTGAGCGGGACGTCAGTGTGCCTGACGATAGAGTCACCTATTACAAGTGTATCAGGTGTGTTGTTTACTCTTAAGGGCTGTGACTGTTCGGCACACTGGCTTTGTGAGATATGTGTTGCACGTGTTTTGTTTTGGGGTAGCGGTTGCTTGGGTGTCTGCTTTGGAGGTCTCTGCTGCTTAGGCAGATCTTTATTTAGAGCCTCCGAGTATGTTTTTGTGTGATTATGTTTGGTTTGCTGTCGTGGTAGGTCTATGTGAGACTGGAATTGTAGTGAGTGTGGCTTCCTTCTCCTCCTGACTGGTTATGCCAGTACTGAGTTGAGAGAACTTAGCCTCCAGTTTGGCTATATGGTTGCATCTCTCACATGTGTTGGAATTTGTTGAGAGGAGGAGAGGGTTGTCTGTGTACATAAGGCAGTTGTAACATTGCCTCAAGATTCCCAGATTCACCAGCTGGACCGGAGAGGAGATTGACAACTGACCTTTGGACATGCTAGAATAATATTGGGAATTCCTTAATAATTGAAAACAAGGGCCAGTGGGGAGTGAGGGTGTAGTGCTTTTAATTTTTAGTGCTGACTTATATAATTGCTTTAGCGCGCAAGTGCCAGGTAACTTAAGTGCAATGTGTTGCATGTAACTTAAATGCATAAATGACAAACAGTAACTTTCTTTCAAGTGAAACAAGGAAATAAGTACAGTAAGCAATGCAGATATCACTAGAGATCCACAGAAGCGCTGAGAAGCCGCGTACTAGGTGGAATTAGCGTTCCAGGGAAATAACAAGCAAACAAACAACAAGCATATAAACAAAGCTAGATTCAGCAGGCCTGGATCTAGTCTATGCTACAGCAAACAAGGTGCACCAATTTCAGTAAGATACAGTTCAAATATTCAAGCACTATAAACCTTTAACCAGAAATTCCCAGCTCAGAAGGGCAGAGTCCAGCCTCTTCTCCCACAAGAGTGCAGACCACGAACCTTCTTAATGTAAAATAACTGGCCTGAAGCCCAAGTGCCTAAACCAGAACTAATACACTTTAAGAATAACAGACACTGGGCTCTCAATCAGCAGTTCCCAACTTAGAAGGATGAAAGCTACCTGTCCTGCCACCACAGTGCATGCCACAAACCTTCCTAATGTAAAACAACTGGTCTGAAGCCCAAGAGCTTAATCCAAAAGACTTAGAATGATAGCTACACTTGGAAATGGAAAGGAACAATGTCCAACTTTTTACTGTTAAAGCACTGCAAGCCCCTGGCAAGCACACATACACACACACACACACACACACACACACACACACACACACACACACACACACACACACACAAGCACAAGGCTTACTATTTTTACACTGATTTCAGCAAATAAAATATGCTGCATGATTTATATCTGCCATGTCAGATCAGAGACTGATAGGTTCCATGCCTATCAATTACAGCCATTTCAATCCTAGTGTTTATCTCATATGTCTGACTGTGGTCACAGTCATATACTTCAAGTTTGTTTCATTGAAACATACAATAATTACAATAAAGTGTTCATCTTAGTTAAAATGCATACTAGTCTTCCAAAACAAGACTAATGATTGTTTAAACAAAGCAAACAGCAAGAGGGTAAGTTACTTTCATCCACAGACAATATGAAATTCTAATGGGCGATGTTATTGACTGACTGAAATCCAAAGTAATTTACTGGAAAAAAGTGAGAGAAAGGATAAAGACATCTGAATCAGGGACATTCTGCAAAATCAACTCACTTGAGAGGCATGCTTAACATGAAAGCATTCTAATCCCAGCTGCTTAGTCACATAGACTATCAACCTCTTTTTTAGGAACCAGGGAAAGCCAAACATAATGGATGGCAAATGTCTAAAATCAGAGACATTTTTAAATATTATTCTAATTCATTCATTTGTGGTGGTGCAGCAGTTAGCATTGTAACCTTAAAGCAAAAGGCTGTCCAGTTTGATTCTCAGCTGGAGTGCCTCCTGTGTGGAGTCTGCATGTCATCCCTGCGATCGACTGAAATTTAAAAAGACATGCAGGTAGGTGCGTGCATGTGTGGGGGTGCCTTCTTTAAATGTTAGGTGCCGGGCTGGCAACTCGACACCATAAAAATCACTGCCAACCATAAGTGGACTGGAGATCCGCTGTGGCGACCCCTAACCAGGAAAAGCCAAAATACTTTTTATTCTAATTCATTTAGACAGGAAATAGAACAATAGTTTTGCATCAACATATAATTTCTGAGCAATACAAAATATGAAATACAAATGATTACCATTACTGACAGATTGTAATAGTCAGTGACTTATTAAAAAATCAAAAGAAAAATACAAGAGAAGAGAGAAAAAAGACAAAATTATGGGCAGATGACTTATGGGGTAATCTACTGGTGAAAGAAGCGTGAACTCTCAGACTTAATCTTTCCAAGCTTCCTCTTGCTGATGACGAGTTCTTCTGTAGAAAATCAGTGACAGTGAGTTGTGCTGGAAGTGATTCCCTTTTCCGGTGAATTTCCTCCTTCGTTGAGTTACTATATTTGGGGGGGGGGGGTTGCACACCATGGAAAACACTTTTAAAAAGTATTTTTCAGCAATATATTTTTGGAGAATACGGTTCTGGGACTCTGATCCTCGGTGAATTCACGTTAATCTACTCATAGTGGAAACCTGGGGTATGTCAAGCTGTTTGCTGTAATGTCTGGTTTTCTGGTAGGAAAACAAAAGACAAATCACCTACTGCTGCTATTTATATTGTCTTTCCCTGCTGCTTTCTTGATCTTCAGATTTACAAAATTTCCAGGCTTTTGGCTTGATCCCATCCACTATCTACACAATGAATCTTGATTTGTTGTTTGGATTCTTAGTGGGACCAAGCCAAATGCTCAAGAATATCAGCATTTTAAACAAGGATACTGCAGTAGCAGCATTTTTATCAATAAAAATAAATTAATGAGGTGACCAGAGAGTGTCCCTGGCCAAATAGCACCCTAGGTGGCTGTCTAGTTGGCTTATGTGCAAGGCCAGCCAAGGTTGCAGTTAAGTTCAGTTGTACAAGGGTACAAAGCATAAAACAGCCTATATGTCTGATGGTGCCTAAGTTCTGGCAGTAGAAACATAGATAAAGTAAAGCTGCAACAATGTAAAAAGGGAAAATGCCCAAACTCTTCTAAGCATAAAAACATTTCTCTAGACTTCTTTTAAAATTATTTAAATATGTAGGTGCAGACAACACAATAAAGAACAACAAAATCTAGTGGGAAAACTTAAAGCTAAAAGAAGAAAAATGTAGAAATATTTTTAACATCATTTTAAAGACAGTGGCAGACAAACATTGACTACAGTCACTGAGACAGATGCTTCTGTTGTAAATCAATTATTTCAAAGTGATTAGTGACAAATCCAGTGAGAGGTACATAAATGTGTTCACTCCTTTGGAAAGCCAGACCCTCCTGTTGTTGCGTTGCAGTTTCCTATGACAAATGCTATTGATTTGTCAGGCTGCATACTCCCTTCTGTAAATATCTAGAGCTGCACTGTGGACAAACCTATGCTCTATAACTGACTCCCAAGGACATCTTTCGAGCTCTTAGAACAAGAAATCTGGGCAAAGCCAAAAAAACAGAGTGACAAATGGCAAAAACTGGTGACAATATATTGTTCTTATAAACTCAGAAATTTGCTAAATTAACAAACAGATTTTGTGCTAGCATATATTTTCTGAAGGATATGAAGTCTGAAACTCAAATATCTATCATTGTTTATTGAAAAGCACCAACTTTAGGAGGAAAAGAACAAAAATATGAGACAAAAATTTGTACATTCTGTGAAATTCTTGATAGTTGAAAGGTATGATTCAGAGGATGGTAAGGTAGGTCAAGGACAGGAAACTGATTTCACAAAGCATGCATCAGGTAAGTAGCAAAAATTAAAAAGAAGATATGTCTTACCATAACATTCCATCTGTATTGTTGATCCTCGTTCAGTCATATCGCATGGGTATCGGTTCCGACCTCAGAACCGAGCCGGCCATTTTCCAAGCTCGCGTCAGCTACAAACTCTCGAGCTAAACTCTTACCCATAATCCCCCTCTCCCTGTTACCTCAGATTGAGTTTGCAAGTCAAAAGAAGGTAGAGGCTACCTCTGGTCAAATAACCAAAGAGAACCGGATGGTGATCTGCTCTCGAAGCCACAGGAGGGGGAAGGAGGGAGGGTCGTAATGACTGAATGAGGCTCAACAATACAGATGGAACATTATAGTAAGACATAACTACTTTATCTGATATTGTTAATCCTCGTTCATTCCTTATGCATAGGACAGAATCCCCAGCTACCTCTATTCCTGGGAGGCTCTCATGGAAGGACATTCCTGAGCACCATAGCACCAAAAGATGCTCTTCCCCTGGAGGCCAAATCCAATTTGTAATGATTGATGAAGGTATGAGGCCTAGCCCAAGTTGCAGCTGCACAGATGTCATGCAAAGAAGCTCTGGCATGGAAGGCAGCAGAAGTTGCCACTGACCTTGTTGAATGAGCTTTCATGGTAGTAGGCAACAAGATATTACATTGTATATAAATGAAGGTCACACAGTCCTTCAACCATCTAGCTAATGTGACCTTAGCAACAGCAGATCCTAATCTAGGTCCAGAAAAGGCCAAAAATAACTGGTCAGATTTACGAAAGGACCTAGTCCTGTTTAAGTAAAAATGGAATTGCCTGTGGATATCTAGGGTATGTAGGCAATATTCTCCTCTGTTTGAATGATTGGGAACGAAAACTGGCAATTCAATGGTTTGATTAATAGACATTTCAGAGATCACTTTTGCCAGAAATGAAGGATTAGTTCTCAAAGACACTCTATCTCTATGAAAAATCAAGTATGGACTCTTGATACATAAAGCCTGAAGCTCAGAGATATGCCTGGCAGAAGTAATGGTGACCAAAAACAAGGTTTTCTATGACAAGTGTTTGAGGTCGCAAGAAGAAGCTGGTTCGAAGGGTGGCATTGTCAGAGCTTGTAGAACTAATGATAGATCCCATGGTTGAATAGGTTCTCTAAAAGGTGGCTTCAGATGATTCACACCTTTTATGAAGGTCTTGCACAATTTGTGAGACATAAGAGAGCAATCTTGGACACCCTCATGGAAATTAGAAATTGCAGCCAAATGAACTCTAATGGTAGAGGCTGATAGACTCGATTGGAAAGGGTCGGCCAGATAGTCTAGTATTATCAACACTGGTGCTGAGAAGGGATCTACTTGTTTATCTTTCAGCCAACAGATAAATCTTTTCCACTTGCTTAGATAAGTAATTCTAGTGGAAGACTTATGAGATGCAATGAGAATGTCACGTACTGGTAAAGAAAGATCATTCTGCCTGGCAATCAAGAGAATTGGAGTAGCCAAGCTGTGAGCTTCAGGCTGTTCAAGTTGGGATGAATCAGGTTCTGTGGATGTGAGATCAACTCCGGGGTTGGATGGAGGATCCATGGTCGATCTAGTAGGTGAGGCCAAAGGAAGGGGAACCAAATCTGACAAGGCCAATATGGTGCTATGAGGATCACCTTGCTCTTCAACCGATGGGCTTTCTTCAGAAACTGGGAATGAGGGGAAAAAGTGGGAATGCATAAAGAAGACCCGAGGGCCAATTGTGGACTAGATCGTCCCTGGGTGACTGTCCTAGAGGGGAATCAGGGCGAAGTAGTTGCTGCATTTGTAGTTGGTTGGGGATGCAAAGAGGACGCAGCAAGGACGGTCCCAGTGGTGGAAGATCTCCACCGCTATCAAGGGATTCAGGGACCACTAGTGAGGTTGTAGAATGCACCTGCTGAGTCTGTCTGCTATCATGTTGGAACACCCGGGAACGCACGTTCCTAGATGAAAACGGTTGGTAGCCATCGCCCATTGCCATATCCTCATGGCCTCTCAACAAATGGGGGAAGATTTGGTTCCAACTTGCTTGCTGATGTACCAGACAACCGCCATGTTGTCTGATTGAATTGCAATCATCCCAGACAACAGCAGGGGATGGAATGCTTGCAACGCCAGAAGCACCACCCTCAGCTCTAGAACATTTATATGCAGATGAGCCTCCAGTTCGGACCAAGTGCCTTGGACTGTTTATCCCTGACATAGCCCCCCACCCCATCAGGGAGGCGTCCATGATCACTGTGGCCTTGGGTTGCTGGGGGGAGAAGGGGCAAGACCATTGTGGCAGATTGTGTGTCATCCACCAATTTAAATCCTGTTTGCACCTGTGGGTTACTCAAATCTTGGCTGAAAGAGGGTGCTGAAAAGGATACCACTGGGTGAGCAGTAGCCATTGTAGAAGCCTCATATGAAACTTGGCCAGGGGGACAATGGTGATGGAGGCTGCCATGGATCCCAGCAGCTGAACAGAGTGAGCTGTGGATTTCTCCCTTGAAAGGATTGGAATCAGTTGTTGCTTTATCCTTAAAATTCTGTGCTCTGGAATGGCAGCTCTGCAGTTCTTTATGTCCAAGATAACCCCTAGGAATTCTGTTGACTGAGATGGGGTGAGATTGGATTTTTGCCAGTTTATGGTTATGCCTAGCCTTTGTGCAGCGAGGAGAGGGTATGCCAGGGCTTCTTCCAGTAGATGTCTGGTGGGGGTGAAAATAAGACAGTCATCTAGGTATGGAAATACCTGGAATCCTTGAAGTTGCAAGTGAGCTGTGACAACTGCCATGCACTTTGTGAACACTCTGGGGGCTGTAAAGAGTCTGAAGGGCAGTACTCTGAACTGGTAGTGACTGGCTCCTATACAGAAGCGCAGAAATCTTCTTGATGGCCTGTCCACATTTATGTGGTAGTACGCATCTTGGAGATCTATCGAGCACATCCTATCATCTTTTTCCAAAAGCGGGAGGATAGACTGTATTATGACCATCTGGAATTTTTGTACTCTCACAAACTTGTTCAATACACTGAGATCCAAAATCGGTCTCCAGTCCCCGGTTTTCTTTGGCACGAAAAATAGTATTAAGTAGAATCCGGATCCTATCTGGTCTGGAGGGACTATTTGGATGATTCTCTTTCTTAGCAGCTTTTCTATCTCTAGTGCTGCTTCTTCCCTTTGACTGTGTGGAACATCGGGAAGGTTTTTTGAAGGGGCAGGACAAATATTGAAGGGGATATGATAACCTCTGGTTATAATCCTTTGTACCCAAGAATTGGTGGTGATGGTTAACCAGGCAGAAGGGTACAAGGAGAAACAACCCCAACTACCTCCAGAGGAAAGGAGTTGGGCCGCTCTTCAGGAGCACTGGTAGGACTGGCCAGGGAAAGAGTCCCTGGAACCCTGGTTATGTGGACCCCCTCCGCCCCAAAAGGATTGTCTTCCCTGTGAGTTCCCCCCTCTGCCTCTAGAACTTGACCTGTGTATCATGGAAAGAACCCTGAGATTTCTTGAACCATATCTTCTCACTCTTTTGGTTTGGGGAGAAAGTACGTTGAGGGAAAGAATAACGGACACCTACGGCAGAAAGGGTCTTACTGTCCTGTTCACATCTGGCCAGTGTGCTTTTATCTTTGGGTCCAAACAACAAAGTGGCCTCAATGGGAGCATTAAGAAAGGAAGCCTTAAAGGGTTCCACGAAATTGCACAAGCGCATCCAGGTGTGTCTTCTCAAGACCGCAGCTAAACCCCCCACTCTAGCTGCTCCTTCTGATGTGTGAGATATCAGTCACATAGAGGAGTTAGATATTGACTCAATGGTGGCCAGCTGAGAGGCCACTTTGTCATGGACCTCATCAGACACGGCACCAGCCAAGGTTTCAGAGAGCTCAGAAATCAGATTCTTTTGAAGCCTGGTAAAGTGTGCCATATAATTCAGGGACCTAATAGTAAAGGTCGCTGATGCAAAGGTGCACTTCTCTATCCTGTCCAGAGCCCAGGACTCTTTGTTAGGTGGATGGACAGTCTGGCTTTCTTCTTCTGCCAGATCCTTTTTTGTTGCGGCTGCCACCACCAAAGCATCCACAGGAAGACCTTTTGACCAATGGGGATCCGTAGCAGGAGGGGACAAAATCTTATCTGGCCTCCAGGAAATAGCTTTGATGGTATCAGGAGCCTTCCATGCACACTGCACGATAAGCCGGACAAGTTCATCAGCAGGTGGAGTAACCCAGGAGGTAGGGGGCCAGGCGCGAAAAGCCTGCAGGAACTCAGACTCCTCAGAGGTCAGATTAGAGGGCTGCCAGTCACCTCTCTGTGTAAGGATTTCGAGGATATCACTGAAGGATACCTCAGAGGGTGACCGAGGGGATCCTTCCCCCTCATCAAAGTCTGTGTCTTCATTGAGGGACTCCTCTGTGGAGTCCATGTGCTTCCTCTTACACAAACTTTTCCAGTGGACTTCCTCATAGGGAGAAGCTGGGGAAGACAGTGGAAAAGGGGTTTCCTGTGGGAATATGTCCTGAGGCCCTTGCACCTGGTGTCTGCTAGGTGTGACTTGTGAAACCAGTGTACCAGAGGAGGGTGGGGGGATAGACAGTCCAGTATCGCCAGCAGCAGTGAAAGCCTTCTCCATCAGTTGGAAGGCTGGTCTATCTGAAGAGGAGTGAATGTCCAGGACAGGGGTCACCCCTTCCTTAAGTGGCTCAGCCTGCCGACTCGGTGCCCCTGGATGGCTATGGAGCAGCAACTTACGTGTGTCACAACTGTCATCCTGGGTCATAGCAAAACTTTTTTGCCATGAAGGCAACTGCAGTTCCTTAGTGAGATCCATAAAGGGAACTGCAGAGGGGGAAGACTGTGCTATATCCATGGACTTCAAAGGCAAAGAAGGAGGAGAATAAGAAGGGGTCTTTGGAGATGGGTGATCACCTCCCAAGGAAGGATAGGTCCTGAGGGGTGGGATACCTCTGGCCTAAAGCACTTGATCCACAAGACGCAATACATTGTGTTCAGAAAGACTTCTAGTGGACCTCATGGAGACTGAGGGAGAAACAGGCCTGTCCACAGAAGAGGCAAACTTGGTGCCCGCCTCACCAATCCACACTGAGAACAACAGTGCTGAGAGAGACTGGACTACGGGTGTCTGCACCAAGGAAGTCATCGGTGCCAAGGTCACGGTCTGCACTGACACAAGGATCGGTGCCGAAATGGTTGTCGGTACCAAAGCTGGAACCAACAAAATTGAAGCCAACAATAGAGCCATCGGTTCCGAGTAAGATGTCAGAGCTGACGTGGTCAAGGTCTGCGCCGACTGAGTGGTCGGTACCGATACAGTAGTAGTAGTAATAGTCTGAACCAAGGAGCCCCTCGGTGCCGATATACTGAAGGTTGCAGGAGAAGACGGAGCTGAGATCACTAATGGAGCCAAAGGCTTCGGTGCCGAAAGTCTAGGCACCGAAAGCACTGGGGATGACTGAGTGAGCTCCGGAGTGGAAACTTTAGCCTTTTTAGGTTTTGGTTGGTGGGAGTCCCCAGCCGGGGACGAAGGCAAAGACTTGGCCTTAGTAGGAACATCCAAAATTTTCTTATGGGCTCTAGGAGGGGTTGAGGCCTCGACCCAGAAATAGCCTCTGAAAAGGGAGATTTAAGAAGTCCCTTCAGCAGCAACTTGTTTTTCCTTTTTAACAAGGTTCTGTTAGAAAAATTTTCACAGATAGTACAGGGCGGGTCAACAGATAAATGGAACACCCCCAAACAATAAACACACAAAGAGTGAGCATCAGATGTAGGTAATTTGTATCCCCAATCAGAACACCTTTTAAAACACGGACTACCTTTCTTATCTGCGATGATAGAAAAAAGGGATAGTAGAAAGGGTACCAGCAATGGTACAAAAGAAAACTCAAAGGTATGAAATAAGGAAGATTACCAATGATGGTATGGGGAGAAATACCTCACGGTAAAAGGTGTAGAGAAAAGAGAAGAAAAACTCAAGAAAATATGGTCGCTAGATGCGATAGGGTAAGAGACAATGAAATAGAAACTTTTCTGACAGAAAAGTTATATAAATGACTATTCTGACAACAAATAACTATACTTAGCTCAAGAGAAGTAGCTTGACACAACCGAATGGCAACACGGCAAATGAAATCTGAGGTAACAGGGAAAGGGGGATTATGGGTAAGAGTTTAGCTCAAGAGTTTGTAGCTGACTCGAGCCTGGAAAATGGCCGGCTCAGTTCCAAGGTCGGAACCGATACCCATGCGTAAGGAATGAATGAGGATTAGCAATATCAGATCTATATTTATGACTTAAGCATTTTGCAAGTGCACACAGTATGCCCACACTTCTCTTTAAAAGCTGAAAACTAGGGATACTATAAGAGAATGGCTGGCAAAATAAAATCACACATCATAGCTCAAAATGTAACAAAAAAATCATGCCACTGAAGAAAATGTGTTTTGATAAACATGTATGCACATTATAGACACACTTCATTGTGTCATTGTTTACAAAATGCATAAACTAAGTTTGTTATTAACCACTTTCTCTCTGCTTTAAATACAGTTTGTGAACTTTGGAATTTTCAACAGCAGTAAAACATATTGTTGCTTCGGGGCTTCTAATGAATACATAGAACAAATAAACATAGACTGTCAAAATGATTTTTGCTTACAGCTAAGCCTGAATAAAGTGGGGTATCTGGTTTCACTCTTTGAAATAAATCATTTACCAAGCTTGGACTACAGTCATCTGGACAGAAGTCACATTATTTTTTCTGCTAAACAAATTGCTTAAGTTATCAAAATTCTCTAGTTCAATCAGCTCAACAAAACATAGTTTGTCAAGCCAGATTAAGCAAGGTACTAAATAAACTGTACCTGAGCTTGGTTCTGGCTTGTTCACATGCCAGAACAAAAATGCTATTTATAGAAATACTTGATTTAAAATTAACAAATGTCACAAAGGCCTAAGCCTAATTTACCTACATCACTGTCACTGACTGCATATCTAAAACATAAGACTTTCACAGGGCTGGTTTAAAAATATTATTTCACCTTCTTAAATCTATTGCATTCAGTTAGGGTTACCACCTGTCCCACTTTGGGCAGTTGTGTCCTGCAAAAAAATTGTAAAAATGGCAAATGTCCCGAGATTTTAGAGCAAAATTATTTCCTATATTTTATGTAATAGTTGCATAAAACAGTTATTTTGTATCTGAAGCACCTAAATGTTATAAGAAACAGAATAAGCAACTAAAATGCTACAAGAATAAGCTTTTATTTAGGCAAAAAAGTGAAGTTCTGTCCTTTGTACTGACCGTGGGTATGTTTTGGCCTGCAAAATTTGACGTTTGTACCAAAAATGTTTCACTTTGGGCATGTGAAAAGGTAGCAACCCTACATTCAGTAGGTTTATTGTATTAATTGCAAAACAACTATTTGTGTGTTGACGGGCTACAGAAATGCTGGGTAACAATTTATGTCTAAAAAATGAGGAAATAATAATGTGTGAAAAAGTAGAAACAAGGGCACTATTTTTTCAGGGCATTCTAAATAGTTTACAAGTCAATGTTTATCAGTTAGGGAGGCAGATGAGCAGCTAATGCTTAAAATGATAGATATGATTTTTTTTTTGCTTGTTTGATAAATGTTTTGCTACTGTACAGCAAAAGATTTTACCTTTGTGTATATTCTGGTACTAGAGTTTTAGTCAGAAGTATTAATTTGATATTTTAGCAGAATGATTCCAAACACAGAAGCCCACTTAATATTTTGACTACTACTAAAGATGCTACTTTTAATAAACTTTTTCTTTGCACTTTCACAATTATATACTGCTAAAACAAGTGCATCTAAGAGTTAAATTAAATAAAACATTGCTCACAGCTCTGAAGGTGAGCAGCGGTGGAAACTATCAGACGTTTGAGACTCAATAATGTGAATCTCACATCTCTGAAAAATAGTTTTCCTAACAGGAAAATTACTTTTTATTAAATATGTAACAAATGCAAGAAAAACTCAGATATCTAAAGTCTTTACTGCATAATACCTTAAACCTCCTGTAGCGAGCTCCCATGGAATATATGCAGCTGTCCCCTTAAGCCAAGGGCATTCCTGTGTTTCAAATACACAGCATGCCTTTTTACTTTTTTTAAATCTTTACTAGTGCATGCACTTTGCTCATGTATCCCTTGCCTTACAGCATAGACTCTGGTAGTCAGGTTTCTAAAACCCTTTGGAAAAAGGTTAAATGTGTTTTGCAAAGTAAAGGAGGACAAATAGCATATTTCCAGGCTGACATCAGTCAAGTGCCTCCAGTAGCTTTAGTTTCTGGATAGCAGGGTGTCAGTATATTGCTCAGGTACTTTGTAAACAAACAGGTAGAAAAATAATGACTGTGAGTAGATGGGTGCAGGACTGCAGTCTGGCATGTATTAAGAAAGTATGTCCTTTACTTCCATTAACTTGTATTTATTATGGAAGTTATTACCAGTAAAGTGGGGGGCAACTTGTATTAATCTGGAACCTAACACACACACAGATTTTACCGACAATCTCTGTTTTTTTATTTCTTAGGTTCAATGACTTACTTTAATATATCTTAGTCGTCTGCTAGTGTCTTTGCTGCAATTAGATGAAATCCATCACCACATCTGAAGCTACTATCGCTATTCCTGAAACTGTCTGCTTCTTATTTATAGCATTGCTGGGGGGGGGGCACCTTTGTCCTGATGGTGACTGATATAACTGCTCTACGGGTGGGGAAGTGTTGGCAGATGTGCTGACATATAATCATTTTACCCAACACTGATGCACTAGTCGGAAACTTTTCTGTTTAAAGTATCACAAAATGGTAATCTGTGTTCTTACCAAGACTGGACTTTTCTCAGAATATATAGTTAGAAATGTTATCTTGGTTTGGGAGTTACTGTATTTTTTTAAAGTTCTGGCTGCCTTTTCCAACCTATGCACATGATCTCAGAGGAGTTCAGAAGTACTACTAAGCTTAAAACCAAAACTGCTTCTGCAAGATTCAAAGGCAGAGCCAACATAGTAGTTCTACAATCTTCTATGGACTCTTGATCATCAATGATGTGCAAAGTTTTAAAGGAAACAAACTCCTTAAAGTTAATGAAGAAGGAGAGTCAACAGCAAATGGAGGCCATTGATGAGATGATGAATTAGCAGCACTTGGTGTTACAGAACCAGAAGGCAGCAGTGAGTCAAGTTCCTTATGTTGCCTGGAATGGTTAGTATGCAATTCCTTCTGCTTCTGCCACATCAAGTGTTGCTTATCCATTTCCTCTTTGATGGCTGAAGTTTGCTTTCCAGCTCTGCTTGCAACTGTGAGGGGTTAATACCTCTAATGCTGCAGTTAACCATACATGAGTAGACTCTAAAAGAAAGCTTATTCACCCTCCTGGTATGTTTCTACAGACACCAGTTAATAAGAAATCCATAGGCACTTGTTATCTTTCATTCTTTGCCTTATCTAGGAAAGTACCATCCATATGCCCAACAGCAACTTGACTTTACTCCCAAGCTAAAGAAATGCTTTTTTCCTTTGGCTAATCTGGGGAAGTGTTCCATGTCAGGACAGGCTGTGAACTACATGACTGCTTATACCTTGAAAGAGCAGGCTAACACACGTTAATTAACATGGAGGTTGTAGTCACTGTAGCAATCTCATCCCATCACTGCAACAGTCCATCTGCACAAATATGTAACCTTCTTATTTAGATGTTATTCCCTTCTGAGGATCACTATTCTTACTGGTCTGTTGGTATTGTTTGGACAGAGGTGAATGATGACAAAGGCCACAAGAATGGATGCGTGTTTGTAGTATTAAATCCAAGTTGCCTTTTCTTTGTGTGAGCAATTTCCCACTTGTGTTACGATGTGGTGTAATAGCCTTTCTCACATTTCCTCAGGTTGTGTACTTAATTCATATAGCATGCTTTACAAAGTTAACGGTGTTTGCTCTTGTGAGCATGGTTTAGTCTACCTGTCACCTCTTACATGGTGGGGTCTCTCTGCACAGCTCCATGTTGTTATACCCAATGACATGCAAACTACATGGCCAAAGTTAGAGTTGTAGGAGTGTCATTCTGCACTGAATAGTGTGATTTGTTGTTTTAAATGACAGTTATTCTGTACTTTTCACTGGAAAGCAAAGTAAAACTTTTAATATGTGCTGTTCTCTGGATAATCATATTGATAGCCATTGTGAATGCTCTTCTTTTAAATCTCTGATTACTGACAGCTTTCTCCCTCTACTGGAAAACTTTAACAGGCACTCTTTAAAAATATCCATTTTGCTAAGATTTCTGCAGTTTATGTCTTTGTAACCAAAATTATTATTTCTGGCCTGCTTTTTCACTGGGATTAGGTAGGAACAAAATGGTGAAAAACATCTGTCAGCAATCACTAGTATTATTTAGGATAAATAAGCTGCTATCTTCAGAAGAAAGCTGATGGTCTTGTAATGATGTTAGATCCACTCCCACCTTCTGAGTTTCCCTGAATTGAAGGTAATTAACTTTCATTTTTCTTGTGGGCCCCTCATTGAATATAAAACATTTGGAATTTCATGGGTAATAACTGGGCTTCTAAGTAATTCAGAACCCCCAGCTTAGTTACTCATGGTCCCAGTGATCTTCTGACTCAGTGGATTATTTTAGCCTTTACCTTTTGGACATTCATGTACTCTTCTGAGAGCTATAGCTTTCTTCCCTTTATTGAGTCTAAGAATGATCATGAATGTCAAGGCATTAAGTAATGTCAATATCTCCAACCGAGGAGTATTAGCTATACTGAAAGTTGGAGACCTTCTTGTGGCACAGATGAATCTTGGATGCAAGTTCCCACATGTTCTTAGGGGTTAACGTTTGACTTTATTCAAGACGTCAGACTGACTGGGTGCAAAGGTTTTTATTGAGGAGAGATGCAAATGGGAAAGATACTTAGGAGTAATTTCAGATAATGAATGGCTTAAAAGTAGAGTGCATGGATTGGTATTTAAGTCCCCTACACCCCCCCCCCCAGTGTTATTTCTACTCATTTTAAGAAATTGCATTTGTACAGCTTTCACCAGAGTTGCGTAACTTCACATGGGGGGGTACTGAAGGTGTCAAGAGAGGTTTTATCCTTTGAGAATTCAAGGATAACCCAAGGATAAGGTTTAGAATAAACTTAGCTTCTGTTAAGGCTCTTAAGTCTCATTCTACCTATCACAGATTTAAAAATGTAGTCACTAAGTATTTATGAAGGGGGAAACCTATGATTCACACTGGTGTATTTCAGTTGATTTGAATGCTAATATTAATGCTACTTTGCTCTTCAGTTTTGGAAAATGAAAGTTGATGTCTTAAGTGATTTCCATTGCTACATTTCAAAGAGAATACAGTAAAGGCTGACATAATTATCTCAATGAATTTTGGTCAGTTTTCTTCTACTGTTGGAACAATGATTGGTAAATAATCTATTTGTACTATAATGTCTTTATTGATGGAAAGTTTGAGTGAATTTGAATGTTTTGATTGTTCCTCCATATAATAAGGCTGTTTTATAAAACAAGAAGAAAAGTGACACTGTGTCAGCTGCATTGTACAATATTGCACTGTGTGTTAGTTCTTGCCCCAGTCTGTCTGCACTGCCATACTGTTTGTGTGATGCACATCTTAGTTAGACTACGAGAATTGTGCACATTTGCTGTGCCATATGTAGGGGACATATCTGGGTCATAATGTGAATTGTGATGAGTAAACAACCTGCACCTAAATGGTTTGTGTGGAGTATGGGGGTCATGTGACACCTGAATGTTGTGTGGGGAGTATGGAGGTCATGTGGGACCTGAATGGTGTATGTGGAGTATGGGGGTCATGTGGCACCTGAATGGTGTGTATGGCATATGGGCGTCATGTGCATAATTCTCAACTGTCCAGATTTTTGGCTCATATTTTTGGTCTGTTCCCCAAAAAATGTGTGGTTTTCTGGCAAATCACTAGCATGATCTGACAACTGAAAGCACAAAATAATGGCATACATTTCAGTCTCAGACTTAACACCCTTCAGGAAAAGTATGTTAAAGCAAATTCTGTTAGTACAGACTTTTTAACTTTACAAGAACAAAATTGCATTTAAAGTGTTGTTTTGACTGTATCTGCTCTATTTTCTGAAAAAAAAAACAAAACAAAAAAAAAAATACGTGTTTCCTGCCTTTCTGAACTAGTATAGCCCAGCTTTCAGGTTATTGCTGAATCCAAGGCTGTGTTACATGTTTCTGTGTTGCCCATACCTTACTGGGATAGAAGGAAGTTTCTCTGTTCACCTGTGAGAGAGGAGAGCTTTGAGCAGCCTGTCTGTCCCTGGAGGAGTCGTTTCAGCCCAGAAGTTAGTAGTTTATTGGCCATTTTGGGATTATTTTGATTGTATCTTCTCTATTTTCTGAAAAAATATATATATACTTGTATCATACATTTCTGAACTAGTATAGTCCAGTTTTCAGTTTATTGCTGAATCCAGGGCTGTGTTACAAGTTTCTGTGTTGCCCATAACTTACTTGGATAGAAGGAAGTTTCTCTGTTCACCTGTGAGAGAGGAGAGCTTTGAGCAGCCTGTCTGTCCCTGGAGGAGTCGTTTCAGCCCAGAAGTTAGTAGTTTATTGGCCATTTTGGGATTATTTTGATTGTATCTGCTCTATTTTCTGAAGAAAAAAAAAAAATATATATATATATATATATATATATATATATATATACTTTTCATCACCTTTCTGAACTAGTATAGTCCAGTTCTCAGGTTATTGCTGAATCCAGGGCTGTGTTACAAGTTTCTGTGCTGCCCATACCTTACTTGGATAGAAGGAAGTTTCTCTGTTCACCTGTGAGAGACGGGAGCTTTGAGCAGCCTATCTGTCCCTGGAGGAGTGGATTCAGCAGCCCAGAAGTTAGTAGTTTATTGGCCATTTTGGGCTAATTTCTATCTCTTTCACTTCCCTGCTATAAAAACCGCATTTGCGCAGTTTTGCGCTTGTATTCTGCTCAGCAAGTGCCTTCCAGATGTTCTGCAGAGTCTACAGCAGCAGACAGAAAAAAAGAGAGACTTTGGAGTGATTAAGTATCATTTTTCTGCTTTTCTTGCTGTCTTAACTAATTCCGCCTAAAACGCCAGTTTGTTAGCGAATCTGTGATTTAAAAAGTTTGTTATTGCTACATATTTTACTTATTTGCTGCCTGCACTTGAATTAAGTCATTTTTTGTGTGTAAATAATCTGTTTAACTGTTGTAGGCTACACACTAAAGTGGGATAGCCTTTTCTGTGCATTTAAAGTGTTGTTTTGATTGTATCTGCTCTATTTTCTGAAAAAAGAATACTTGTTTCCTGCCTTTCTGAACTAGTATAGTCCAGTTTTCAGGTTATTGCTGAATTCAGGGCTGTGTTACAAGTTTCTGTGTTGCCCATACCTTACTTGGATAGAAGGAAGTTTCTCTGTTCACCTGTGAGAGAGGGGAGCTTTGAGCAGCCTATCTGTCCCTGGAGGAGTCGTTTCAGCCCAGAAGTTAGTAGTTTATTGGCCATTTTGGGATTATTTTGATTGTATCTGCTCTATTTTCTGAAAAAAAAAAAATAATATATATATATATATATATATATATATATATATATATACTTTTCATCACCTTTCTGAACTAGTATAGTCCATTCTCAGGTTATTGCTGAATCCAGGGCTGTGTTACAAGTTTCTGTGTTGCCCATACCTTACTTGGATAGAAGGAAGTTTCTCTGTTCACCTGTTAGACAGGGGAGCTTTGAGCAGCCTATCTGTCCCTGGAGGAGTGGTTTCAGCCGAGAATTTAGTAGTTTATCGGCTATTTTGAGCTAATTTCTATCTCTTTCACTTCCCTGCTATAAAAACCGCATTTGCGTGGTTTTGTGCACCGGGCAGTGCCAGTTAGCTAGAGTTAAACTATTCTCGGCTCCACAAAGTCTACTCTTCAATTTCTCCCTTGGAACTAGACACACCTTCAACTTTAGCACTCAAACCATTCATTTCACAGTCAAGCAATTGCTTAAAACTCATAGCAAGCACTAATTAACCCTAGCACTAGACCCCCCCCTATAACTGTCCAGAAAGACAACCCTCTCTATTCGTCCCCACCAGCCAATCAGAAAAACAGCTTACTCTACCTATTCAGGCATGTCCAAAGGGCAGTTTCCGGTGTACTCTCCAGTCCAACTGGTGAATCTGGGCATTTTAAGGCAATGTTACAACTGCCTCATGTACACAGACAACCCTCTCCTCCTACCACCAAACACTAATATATGCGAGAGATGCAATTATACAGCCAACCTGGAGACAAAGCTCTCTCAACCCAAGACTGAAACTGACAGTCAAGAGGAGAAGGGTAATACTTGCAACACACCACCCATCTCACATAGACCTAATAAGCCAACACCGGCAAATAACACACATGAATACATGAAAACATACTCGGAGGCTCTAAATAAAAATCCGCAAAAGCAACAGACACCTCCAAAGCAGACATCCAAGCAACCTCCACACCCCATTACCAACCCACACATACTTCACATAATCAGTGTGCCACGCAATCACAGCCCTTAAGGCAAAATAACATACCCAATACACTAGTAATAGGCGACTCTATAGTCAGGCACACTGATGTTCCACTAACTTGCCTGGACAAGGAGAAGGTTACAGTTAGCTGCCTGTCAGGTGCCAGGATCCGCCACATAACACAAGCACTCAGGTCACTCCAGAACAAGTACATATATGACTCTGTCATTGTCCATGTTGGTGTGAATTACCTCAGACTTACCTCCCTGGACTACAAGAAAAGAGACATGGAAGAACTCTCTGATCATGTAGCCCAGGCCGGTATGACCCTGACCCTGAGTAGCAAACTGCCCTTACTAAGAATTATGCCACAGTATAAAGACAAAATGATCAATTTCAACAATTGGCTAAGTTTCTGATCTCATTCAAAGGGGATCCAGTATCAGTCCGCCTGAGATGACATGCTCGACAAGCCACGTTGCTTTGCAAGAGATGGCTTGCACCTGTCACTCTTAGGCTTTCAAGTACTGGCCAAGGCTCTTGCCGTCCCCATAGTGCCTTTTTTAGGCAAGGCTCAAAAGACAAACCCACCACCATAAATAGCACAAGTAACCAAAAGATGAGGGTAATGCTACTCAACGCCAGAAGTCTAAACCTCAAAATGCACGCACTCGAGGCACTCCTCAGTATGGAGAACATCGACATCTGTGCAGTAACAGAAACCTGGTTTAAAGCTCCTGAGAGCACTCCAGCACTACTAGGCTATATCTCATACCATACCTTCAGGACCAAAACACAAAAGGCAGCGGTGTATCCATATTCATCAAGGATACCCACACCTCCAGGTTAGTGGCACAGCACAATGCATCAGAGATCATCCATGTGCAACTAACAATGGGCAAAACTGCAATCCAAATTGTAGCTTGCTACAGATCACCCACCATGACCCAGGACCCCCATTTTGCATTTCTGGAGACACTGGGAATTATGAAGGTCCTACCAAACACCCTAATACTGGGTGATTTCAATTACCCAAACATAAACTGGAAGAACTACTCAAGTACTACCTCCCTTGCCTAACGCTTCCTAGAATTTATAAACTTGAATGCCCTGGATCAACTGGTCAGCACCCCCCACCAGAGGGAACAACATATTGGACCTGGTCATCACCAACATGGGCGACCGGTGTTCCACACTGGAGGTCAACCCCTCGCTGGTTAGAACAGACCATAGACTCATCATTCTGGATATCGACATTTCGCCTCCACCCCCTGTCAAGGAAACCACTGTGAAAAACTTTTCAAAAGCAAACTTCACGTTACTTAAGACCGAGGTGGAAAGGTTCACAGCCCCCATACTAAAGGGCAATGCTGTCCAAGCTGCTGAAACCTTTACAAAGGCACTCTATGAGCATCTGCAGGAATGTATGGATTGTGCTATCCCAAGTAAAACCAAGACTCACTCCTCCAAGAAAAGAAAACCATTCTGGTAAACCCCTGCCATAAACAAACTATACAACAGAAGGAGGAAACTATTACTGAAATGAGTAAAATCCCAAGAAGGAAAGACATCCCTGATCAGTATCAGCAAGAAACTACGATCCCTCATTAAATCATCCAAGGCTAGTTTCGAAAAAAAAATTGTCAATGACTCCAAAGATAACCACAAAGTGTTCTTTAGCTATGTCAAGAACCTAAGTGGAAACTCTCAGATCTGCTCTGAGTTAGTGCAGAATGGCACAAAATACACTGAACTGACTGATATTGCCAACATTCTTTCAGACAGGTTTAGTGCAAACTTCACCCCCCTCTCACCCCCTAAAGGGCCCATAACCATACCAGAAGAATGTAGGGCCCCATCAATCACCGACACACAGGTTAAAACAGCCCTATCCAAAGCCAAAAACACAGCTTCAATGGGACCAGATGGTGTCCCAGGCTGTGTCTTACAAGAGCTCCAAAATGAACTAACCCCTCAGCTAAACACACTGTTCAAACTCAGCCTCTCTACAGCTGATGTACCCACAGAGTGGCGCACAGGAACAGTTATCCTGCTCTGCAAAGGTGGAGCCACAACAGACCCCGGGAACTATTGCCTATAAGCCTGACTAGCCTGGTCTGCAAGGTTCTGGAGTGCATCATCACAGAACTCATTAACAGAGACACTGGGAACCTCCAAACCTTGGACCCTAACCAGTTTGGCTTTGTTAAGGGCAGATCATGCCTCCTGAACCTGGTGGACTTCTTTGAGACAGCTACCAAGGCATTAGACTAGGGAAACGAGGTCCACACAGCCTACCTAGACCTCGCAAAGGCTTTTGACACCATTCCCCATTCTAGTATTATAGACAAGCTCACCAGCTTGAACATAAACCCCTACATCATTAGATGGGCTGCCAACTGGCTCATGGATATAATCCACATGGTGAGAGTTGCAGGCTCTAGGTCCAACTCTAAACCGGTTACAAGTGGCGTCCCCAAGAGCTCAGTCCTAGGAACCCTCCTGTTCGGTATATACTTCTCAGAGGTACAGGCAAGCATAGGAGGACTATGGCTGACCAAGTTCACAGACGACTGCAAACTAGAGGCCATAACTGATTCTCCAGCTGATACAGACACCCTCCAGAAGGGTCTCACTGAGACGGATACCTGGTGTCAAAATCATGGCCTCAAGCTAAATGCCAAAAAGTGCATAGTCATCCCCTTTGGAAAAAATAAAGTACCCGCAAACTACCACATAGGTGGTAGTTCCCTAAATACAGAAAATGTAATAAGGGATCTGGGGACCTAAGTAGATAGTAATCTCTCCTTTGATAATCATATTGCCAAGGTGGTTAGAAAATCCTTCTATGTGGCCCACCTAATCACAAAAGTATTTGCATCTAGAACAAAAGAGGTTATTGTGCCTCGCTACTCATCACTCAGACCCATCATAGAATACAACGTCCCATTTAGGATGTACCTTACAAGACACCTGCAACAGCTGGAAAGACCACAAAAGTGCCTCACCAAGAGGATTACTGGCCTCAAACAGACACCCTATGCAGCCCGACTCAAGAAACTCCAGCTGTACTCGGTTGCATACCTCTTACTCAGAGGTGATCTCTGCCTGACATACAAGGCCATGTCCAACCCAGAATTGATGGACATGCTCCACCTAAAAAAAAAACAAATCCCAGAGAGACACATGCTGTAGAGATATAAACCTCACTACAATGATAAATAGGACATGTTGGAGGGATAAATTCCTGTCCCAGAGACTCCCCATGCTTTGGAACAGGATTCCAATATACATCAGGCAGACCCCCTCACTAACACTCTTCAAGAGAAACCTTGATGGGTGGATAGGAACAGAAAATTTACCCCGGGATCACTGCAGTGGCTCTGCTGGTCAGTGGCGCAGGGAACTAATGGCTCTGCCGGACAGAGGCACAGGGAACTAATCTAAGGGGGTGGTGAAAGCCAACACATTCTGGCTAGACTTATAAATGCCCTTGGGCAGATAACCAAGCACTTACCTATGAACCTATGAACCTATGTCCCAGTTTGGGGCCTTTGTCCCCCATTTTGTTGGGCTTTATCCAGATTTCTTGTACTGTCAGGTTGAGAGGTATGGTCATGTGGCACATGAATGGTGTGTGTGGGGTATGGGGGTCACATAGCACCTGAATGGTGTGTGTGCAATTTGGGGGTTATGTGGGGATGTTTTCATAGAACCAACTATACCTCAGTATATATGGAAGTCATGTGGGAATGTTATCAAAGTACCCATTATACCGCAGTATGTATGGTGGTCATGTGAGAATGTTTTCATAGTACCAGGTATACCTCAGTATGCACTCTGCTTCACTAGATGAATCTTATGTCTCTCAGGGAAATCTAAATTTTTGCTGTCCATTTTATGGTAACATGTAAGGAGGGGTATGCAAAGATATCAATCAGTGAAATTCTAATCACACAGGGCATCTTACTGAACAGTAGGACCTCTTCAAATCTGTCAAGGTTCAACCATTTACCCCGATCTTGGACTACTTTAACTATCCAACCATAGACTGGAAGAACTACTCATGCCAAAACACAAATGCCCAGAGATTCCTTGATTTCATCAATGTAGATGCTTTGGACCAGCTGGTTGACACTCCCACAAGAGGTGATAATATCTTGGACTTGGCATTAATTAGCATGAGTAACCACTGCAGTATCCCTACAGTGTCATCCTCCCTGGTAAGATATGACCACAAAGCGGTCACTTTCAAAGTCAACAACTCCCCTGACCCCCACTAGGGTCAAACAAAAAAACTTCTCCAAAGCTTATTACAACCTCCTGAGAGAAGGTATAAACAGCTGCACTCCCCCAATGGGAACTGGCACATATGTCCAAACTTACACCAATGTACTATACAAGCATTTATATAGCTACATGGAATCAGGAATACCAGACAGGAGAAAATCCTCCTCCTCAAGGAAGAGTAAACCTTTCTGGTGGACATCTGCAATAAATAAACTGTATAATAAAAGGAAAAAGTGACTGTCCAATACCAAGAAGGAACAGGTGCCTAATTGGAAGCAATCTCTCCTTAGCTTAAACAAGCATAATAAGAGCAACAGTGAAATCCTCCAAAGCAAACTTCGAGTCATACTAGCCACATCTACTAAAGACAATCATAAGGCTTTCTTCACAGATGTCCTAAATCTCAAAGGAAGCACTCAGATCTGCTCAGAACTGGTGGTCAAGGACACCACATACACAAATGCCATAGATATAGCTAACCTGCTGGCAGACAGGTTCAGTGAAAACTTAACCTTTGTGCCCCTCCATCAGTAAATCAGGACATCCCCAGCACCTGCCCTGCTTCCCTTATCTCTAGGGAGCAATTCATCACTGGCCTCACAAAGGCAAAAAATACAGCCTCCATGGAATGCAATAATATCCCAGGCTGCATCCTACATGAACTCAGGTAGGAACTTGCAGTACCATTAGGCAGCATATTCAACCAAAGCCTGAGTACCGACTTCATCTCAGCTGAGTAGAGGACAGCTACTGTCATCCTTTTGGACAAAGGTGGAGCATTCACTGATTCAGGAAATTATCGACCCATCAGGCTAACTAGCTTGATCTGCAAGGCCATGGAATGGATTATTATGGACCTCATTAACAAGGACATTGACAACCTCCAAACATTCGATCCCACACAGTTTGGTTTCATCAAAGGGAGGTCATGCCTGTTAAATTTAGTCTACTTCTTTGAGACGGTTACCAAAGCTATGGATGAGGGGAAGTGGTGCACACTGCCTACCTTGACCTGGCTAAAGTATTTGATACCATTCCCTACTCGAGTATAATAGATAAGCTCTCTCAACTATGTATCAATACGTGTTACCAGATAGGTAGCAAACTGGCTCACTGATAAAACCCACCTAGTCAAACTAGGGAAAGCCACCAAAAGCAGTAGACCCATAACGAGTGGTGTACTCCAGGGATCAGTTTTGGGCCCTCTGTTGTTTGGGATATACTTTTCTGAGTTGCAGGCCAAAACCAGTGGGTAATGTCTGACCAAGTTTGCAGATGAATGCAAGCTGGGCTGTCATCAATTCCCCTAGTGATGTGGCTATCCTTCAAGAGGGTCTCACCCAAACAAATGACTGGTGCCAGAAACATGGCCTCAAACTGAATGCCAAAAAATGCATCACCATCCCCTTTGGGGAGAGTGACATCCCCACAAATTATCACATTAATAATAAGTTCCTAAGCATCCAATCAGTCTTAAGGGACTTGGGCACCCAGGTTGATAGCAAACTGACTTTTGACCAGCATATTGCTTCCATTGTACGGAAAACTTTCTACATAGCCCACCTCATTAGTAAGTGTATCTCATCCAGGGACAAGGAGGTCATAACATCCCTGTATTCTTCCTTTATAAGACCCATTATTGAGTACAATGCCCCTTTTGGCATGTACCTGACAAAGCACATGCAGCAGCTGGAGAGACCACAGTGGTTCTTCACCAGGAGAATCCAGGGCCTCAAACATCTACCCTACACAGATAGGCTAAAGACCCTGTCCTTCTACTCAGTCTCATACACACTCCTCAGAGGTGACCTCTGTCTGACATACAAAGCAATCTCAGACCCTGGCTTGATGGGACTGCTGCATATCCACAAGTCAAGCTCCACTTGAGTAACCTGCAAGTGCAACCTCAACCTGGTCTATGACATCAATAGGACTTGTTGGCGGCATAGATTTCTGTCACAGAGACTCCCCCTTCTGTGGAATAGACTCCCTCTCCATGTCAAGCAGAGTACCTCATTAACCCTTTTTAAGTGCAACTTGGATAACTGGATGGGGAACAGAAAATTCACTCGTGGGATTCCACCTGTGTCCCTGCTGGACAGGGGCATCAGGTGCTGACTTGTCAGAACATGGGCTAAATTCTTGGCTAGGCTTGTAAGGGCCTCAGGGCCAATAGCCTAGTTATGTCCTATGATCCTATGATCCAGTATAGTGCATTCCCTCCTCTTGTATATTCCAGCCACATTTTCAGTGAATGCACAGTACAGTTTCTGACACATTAGCATTTATAAGGTACATTTTAAAGTAAGATTCCTAACAACATTTGAACCATAAAGCTGATAAATTGAATTTATTGTTGTATATTTCAGTCAGTTTTTTTTTTTTATTTTGTACATTTTATTAAAAAATAGGAGATATATAATGAGCTTTGTCTGCATTCCTTGGCATGAAATATGCAACCAGATATATTGTATGCTCAGCTGATTATAATTTTTTGTAGGTATCTCTCAAAATTTTTATGGCTAATAAAAGTCAGAAGATAAATAACATGAAATCAATTTAGAGATTTCTGTATTTTTTGGTGGGGGGAATCAAAGGTTGAACAAGATGTAAACATTTCAAAGTGTGCATGAGATATTACCTGGAGAGCTGTGTTCAGTGTAGTTTAATGTTTGTTGAATGTGTGTGTGTGTGTGTGGGGGGGGGGTATTAAATGAGGATGGAGCACAAAATAAACATTTCTGGGTATATTCTTATACCAAGCATTTGTGGTCCTCATTGTTTAAGCCTTGAAAACCACAGTACAAATTGCCATTTCTTATCAAAGTCAGTGCAACAAGGAGGCATGGTTGTCCAGTTATCAAAATAGCATGGTATGCAGTGCATACTAATGAGTGCATGACACATAAATGAGGTATTCTTTGCAGATCAGCCACATGGATTATGGAAACGAAGGAACCCAAAATGGCAGACCAATTCAGAGACACATAAAAGAGCAGTATTGTTTGTCAGTGCATACACATGCTGAACACAAAAATGTGTGGTGTCAATGGTGGAAGTCATGTTAGCAATAGAAGAAGCATTAACACGTTAGCATTCGATCGGAGTTGTCATCAGAGCCAGTGCTCACAATGCTTTATGTGATAGCTACCCATGTTATTAGAGTAGGTACATACAGTACCTGATATGTCACCAGCTCACAGACCAGCAGACTGTAGATCATTTCTGAGAGGACAGGGATCAGAGGCATAGCTAGGGTTGGGCAAAGGAGGCAGCTGTCCTGAGCAAAAAATGAAGGCATCAGGCACCAGAATACATAGCTATATCTCTAATGGGGTACTGTAAGGGACCTTGTCAAACTATGGCACCTAAAGTGGAATCAAAAGGTATGTATGTTATGCCTATTCCTGTACATAAAATGTACTTGCAACCTTAACCATCCTAGCTACAAGGACCTTCCACTAACTTATGGAGGACAAGTTAAGGACAATGCAGGCATCAAGCAGTGTACTAGGGTGCCAGGCCAGCAGGGAAGATAACCAAATGTATGTGAGCCTTTAACAAAACTAGCTTGTTCTTAAGGCACCCCATGCAATTCCCCAACCAGTGCCCAGTCAACTCTTGCCCAGAAACTATATCACATTGCTTGTTACAAAAAAGTGGCTTGCCACAGGTAAACAGTTAAACAACAGTGACAAACTAAGTGCTTCAGTACTTCAGTCATGGTGGCAAATGCAGCAGCAGCATTCATTAATGATGGAGCAATATCCTTGCAGTTTCATAATGCAAAGCTGTTACTGCACCCTCACAGTATCCACCTCTGCAGATTGTTCCCCCTAACAGCTTGCAAGTGGAGCAGCCATACTCTTCAATCTGACCTAGCTACAGCTGTGCATTTTATGACATAGACAATATTCCTGAGGTCTTTGGAGCATGTGTTTATCCAGGTGTGGCCTTGATAGTATGTCACTATCAAAGATACACCTGGTCCAGAAGGCCTGGGGTCCATTAATAGGAAGGGCTTCTACTACTTGAACTGCTACGTGGCCTGTAATATTTATGATGTGTCTGTCTAGTACTAATCTATGAACCTATGAACCCGTGTGCTACCCAGGCAGACCACACATTTAACACATATCTGATCTATACCATTCATTCCTACAAGGAGGCTTCTCACAAGGCCAGCTGGTTGGTAGATGCACAAACATGATAGATATCCAGGCTTCTACACACACATACGTACATGTAACATGTACACGTGTAAGTGGGGAACAGGCCACATTTAATATGCTATTTAATGTCTGTTGTAGGTGATGCTAGAGATGCTATAGATGCCTGACTGATAGCCTGTTAAACATCCAGTCAGACCATACTGGAAATCACCTGTAGCATAGCCCATATGAATACATGAAAGATAATGGACCATGTATTCAGACTACTGAAGGAACAGATACATTGTCTAGCCAGTTTTGGGGGGGGGGTGGCACTTCAAAATAGTCCAGAAATAAGCTACAGGATATTTTCTGGATATGGCAAACTCTTTATTTTTGATATTTAACAAACAAAGCAGCAAATGAACATCAGGGTAGGCCCTGCTGTTCCAATCATAGCATCAGCAGAAGGGTAGGGTAGAGACTCAGAGGAGAAACATTCAACAGCAATAATACAGCTAAAGCAAAGGTAGGTACAACACATTGCAGCACCAGTAAAGAGGCTGGATGTTCTCTATAGCTTGATATATGCATTATCACACCCGTACTATGCAGGATAGTATAGAGAATGGCCACTCTCCACATCAGACAGCAACATACCCACACAGGTTGGGGGGGGGGGGCAGGACACAGTCATCATGACTTGCACAGGTGAGAAAAGCTGGGCCTGTTGACTGCAGTACTAGAATGTGGGGTAAGGTTGTAGGAGGTGAACATAATCGCCATGTACACTGAGAGGTTATGGGGATTTGGGGATCACATCTTCCAGTGGTGGGACTGTGCTTCCATGATGATCATTTTAGGTGTTTACGGCACTGACTTGTAAGGTCAGGTCACAATATGGTCTGTGATAAGGAAGGGGTAGTACTGCAGAAACATACACTTGCAACCTGATAGGATGTACAATGTCTTGAACCTGTCAAGCAGCACCGCCCTTAACCTGGATGATGCATATTGGGAAGAATATAACGACTACACCTGTGCAGCCTGATGAGGCATCCCAGTTATTGAACCAGATGAGCAGCACTCCCCACAATCTGGCTGATGACCATAACAAGGGGTTGCAGACCATATGGCCATAGGTAACACTGATGCTGTCTCACTAAGGGTCTGTTTAGTACGACTTGGGACAGCCTGTGCCTGACCACTTTGTGTCCAGATCTTCTCATGGCCACAGACTGCATGTCCTATGAAGGCAGACCGGATGGCAGTTGCAATATGCTTCATGGAGGCACTTACAGAGACAGCATTTGTCACTATTGACCTCAACAGCTCTGTGTGACCCTGTCCCTATATTCCTACCTATGAACCTATATCGAACAAAGCTCCTCATTAGCACTGTTCAAGAAAAATCTTGATGATTGGATGGGAGATAGGAAATTCACCCCGGAGATCACTTCTGTGGCTCTGCTCGACAGTGGCACAGGAAAATAAATTTCTTGGGTTGCAAAGCCAGGGTACCTTTGGCTAGGCTTATATAGGCCCTAGGGCAAATAGCCTAGTACCTACCTATGAACCTATGAACATATATATCTGTACAGTTTGTGTATATTCTTAAAAGCCATGGGCACACTCACCGTTTTCACAATGCTGCGATTAACAGCTGTCTTTGCCTGCATAACTGACCTGCACATCTGCTGGTTAGTTCCACATATTATCGCCATATCAGTGTCAGTCCTGGATTCATGGTGGTGCCATAACCCCTGCAACTCTTCCCTGTGATACGAACAAATACCATGGTGCACATGCCAGTTGTTGTATAGGCTGATGGCACAGGACGAACGTGTGAGGGGCTCTTTATTGCAGTGTGTCTACCATGCACTGGTAATGTTGTATGCTCAGCCTCTACCTCAACACCAGCCTTTGTAATGATGGAAACAGATTACTCTTCTCCCTAGAAGGCTGCAAACTGTGTCTTTGGACTGTGCACTTACATGTCATAGGTTCATAGGTTCATAGGTAGGTTCTAGGCTATCGGCCCAAGGGCCTACGTAAGCCTAGCCAGCAAGGTTCCATAGCTTACGCCACCCAAGAAAGTTATTTTCCTGTGCCACTGTCCAGCAGAGACACAGAAGTGATCCCCGGGGTGTATTTCCTATTTCCCATCCATTCATCAAGATTTTTCTTGAAGTGTGCTAATGAAGAACTTTGCTTGACATAGATGGGTAGCTTGTCCCAGAGTATAGGAAGTCTCTGGGACAGGACTCTATCCCTCCAGAGTGCCCTGTTTATTGTGGTGACAAGGTTTAGGTCCCTAGAGCGTGTAGCTCAGATGGATTGGGATTTCTTTAGGTGTAGCATGTCCAGCAGCTCTGGGTTTGACATAGCTTTATATGTTAGGCAGAGATCACCTCAGAGTAGGCAATATGCTACGGAGTAAAGCTGGAGTTTTTTGAGTGTAGGGCATTTGTTTGAGGCCAGTAATCCTCTTTGTGAGGTACTTCTGTAGCCTTTCCAGCTGCTGCAGATGTCTTGTAAGGTACATTCCAAAAGGGGAGTTGTACTCTTTAATGGGTCTAATGACTGGCAAGTAGATGGGAACAATGACCTCTTTTTTCCTGGATGAGAACCCTTTTATGTTGAGGTGTGCCACGTAGAAGGACTTCCTGACTACTGTGGCGATGTGACTATCAAAGGAGAGACTACTGTCCACCTGGGTCCCAAGGTCTCTTATTATGCATTCGGTGTTAAGTAGATTGCTGCCTATGTGGTAGTTCATGGGTACAGAGTTTTTACCAAAGGGGATGACACTGCACTTTTTGGCATTGAGCTTAAGGCTATGGCTCTGACACCAGGCATCTGTCTCAGTGAGGCCCTTCTGTAGGATGTCCACATCATTTGGGGACTTGACTATGGCTCTTAGTTTGCAGTCATCTGCGAACTCCGTTAGCCAGAGGCCTTCTGTGTTAGCCTGTACTTCAGAGAAGTAGATACCAAACAGGAGAGGTCCCAGGAAGGAACCCTGTGGTACCCCCTTGTCACTGCTTTGAGGTCAGATTTGGAGTCTGCAACTTTTACAGTGTGGGTTCTGTCAGTGAGCCAGTTGGCAACCCATCTTGTGATGTAGGGATTTATATCTAGTTTAGTGAGTTTAGCTATAATTCCAGAATGGGGGATGGTGTCGAAAGCCTTGGCGAGGTCAAGATAGGCTGTGTGAACCCCCTTACCCTCATCCACGGCTTTGGTGACTGCCTCAAAGAAGTCGATCAGGTTCATGAGGCATGATCTGCCTTTCACAAACCTGAACTGGGTGGGATCCAGAGTTTGGAGGTTACCAATGTCTTTGTTTATGAGTTCCATGATGATACGTTCCATGGCCTTGCAGACCAGGCTCTTCAGGCTAATAGGTCGATAGTTCCCGGGATCAGTGGTGGCTCCCCCTTTGTGGAGTGGGATAACTGTTGCTGTGTGCCATTCAGTGAGCACAAAGCCTGATGCGAGGCTATTATTGAACATGGTGCTTAAGTGGGGAGCCAGTTTGTGTAAAACGCAGCCTGGGATGTTGTCCGGTCCCATGGATGCTGTGTTTTTGGCTTTAGAGAGTGCAGCTTATACCTGCGTAGTTGTGATTACAGGGACTCTGCATTCTTTCTGCATAGATATGGGCCCTTTAGGGGGTGAGAGGGGGGTAAAGTTAGCACTGGACCTATCTGCCAGGATGTTGGCAATATCAGTTGGTTCTGTAATTTTCGTGCCTTTGTGTTGAAACTCAGAGCAGATCTGGGTGTTGCCATCTAGATTCTTGACATAGCTATAGAATGCTTTGTGGTTGTCCTTGGATTTAGTGGCAATTTTGTTTTCGTAGCTAGCTTTGGAGGATCTTATAAGGGATCTCAGCTTCTTACTGAGACTGACCAGGGAGCTCCTCCACTCATGAGATTTTACTTTCTTTTGCAACAGTTTCTTCATTCTGTTGCACAGTTTGTTTATGGCAGGGGACCACCAGATTGGCTTCTTTTTTTGGAGGATAACGTCTTGGTCCTGTTTGGGATAGCACATTCCATGCACTCGTGTAAGTGCTTATAGAGTGCATTTGTGTAGGATTCAGCAGTTGTAACTGCATTGTCCATCTGCATGGGTGTCATGAAGTTCACCACTTCTGTCTTAAGATACATGAAGTTGGCTTTGGAGAAATTTTTTACTGTGGTTTCCTTAATGGGGGGGGGGTGGGGGGGGGAGCAGGATGTGGATATCAAGGGTGATAAGCCTATGGTCGGATCAGGCCAACGAGGAGTTGACTTCAGGTGTGGAACACTGGTCACTCATGTTGGTAATGACTAGGTCTAGGATATTGTTGCCCCTGGTGAGGGTATGGATAAGTTAATCTAGGGCATTGGAGTTTATGAATTCCAGAAAGTGTTGAGCTAAGGAGTTGGTACACGAGTAGTTTTCCTAGTTAATGGTGGGGTAGTTGAAGTCACCCATTATTAGGGTGTTTTGTTGAACCCTAATATTTTCCAGTACATCAAGAAAAGAGGAGTGGGAATCTTGGAGCATGGTGGGGGATCTGTAGCAAGCTACAATTTGGAGTGCAGTTTTGCCCAGAGTTAGTTGCACTTGGATAACCTCTGATGCTTTATGCTGAGCAACTAGCCTGGTGGTGTGGATATCCTTAATGAATATGGACACACCTCCGCCTTTAGAGTTTCGGTCCAGATTACATGGCCTAAAAGTGTGGTATGAGTTACAGCCTGGTAGTGCAGGGGTGCTCTCTGGAGCCTTGAACCAGATCTCAGTCACTGCACAGATATCGATGTTCTCCATTTTAAGGAGTGCCTCGAGTGACTGCATTTTGAGATTTGGACTTCTAGCTTTGAGTAGCATCATCATCATCCACGGGTGCCCTGTTAACATCAGCCTTTCATCGCCCTATAGTGTTAGACCCTCCACCACCAGTAGAACTTGAGAAAGCCTGAACACACGCACACATTTGCCAGTCCCCAAATATACACATATGCCTCCAAAACTCTGTGTAGTACGCATATTGATACTTGTGAATATAGTGATAGAGCATATGTTGACAGACATATGCTGTCATAAAGTTTGTTGCATTTGCAGACCAGAAATTCCTGGAGGAGCAAATGCACAGATAGGCATTGGTCAATATTTCCCTTAAAGCATTTTGTGATGTATGCTATAATATAATGGCTATTACTAACCTACTGCTTCCTATGCTGACACAAAGGTGCTTGGTGCTAGATGAGGTCTCTCTTTCATGTGTGCAATGTGCCTGCAGTAGCACTTCATTGTTCTGGCTAAGGAAATTTTCAAGGCAAAAGCCATGTACATCACAGGCACCACAGACCATGTGACCTGTATGCACCTGCATACAACATGTGCTTGTATAACGCCATGAGGCAGCACTATGTTCCATGGCATACACTTCACAAATGTGCTTCCATGCACGTGAGTCTACAGTGTTGTCATTTGTGTGGATTTACCAAGTGGACATGGCTACCTTAGCTACTGAAAAATGTAGGGCTGCTGCATGGTATGTGAGGGAGAAAATTTTCCTGTTCTTTCTGAGTATAGATATCAAAGAATGCCTGCTGGGATAGTTTTATTGCCCTTTAAAGAAGGTGGATGCTTAACACAAATAGGCCAGGTGTTGACTGATGCCTTTGGTATCAACTGTGCTGAGGAGCAGTGCCATCATTGATATGATAACCTGAGGTGTCACCACCCTCTTCTGCTCCAGTAAAGAGAGACAGAGGTTCTGGAGAGTTATCCACAGATGTACTGTAAGCATTTAATATTATGGGCACTATACAACTTGTACTATGTACACTGTTGTACAGTACATGTATGCTTAATAGTACATGCATTGTTTTGCAGCTGCAGAAGTATACAAGCTGAAAATGGTTAGTTGCTGCAGAAGGAAGCAGCTCCTTTCCTGACAGTGGGGTGTTTTGCCAACCAACTCTACAACTACATAAGTGTATGATAATTTATTTTCATTGTGTTATGGTTCTGCAGGTCTAATTGTGGAAGAAAAAGAGGAGAGACTGTGGTCACTGCAGTTTTTGCCAGCCACTACTGTGTCTCTGGGTCACCAATGTCCACCAAGTCTGTCTCTGACAGTCCCCATGATTGTCATTTGTGCCTTCTCTGCCTGCCAGTCAGGATAGAAAAAAGCTCTTCTCCCGAAGGTGGACAGAAGGAGTCTTCTGTGGTCTGTTACTATTATTTGCTGAGGCTTGTTGCTGCTGAGTTGTGCTTATAACTGGATGACCATCTTGGCAACATGGACTACTTTCTTGCATGACTGGTGGAGTGACATAATTGGCTAGTCTCACCCATCATGCCTTTAGGGGGTTGTCATACCATCGGCCACCCATGTGAATGATGCCTGGGCTTGTTGGCCTCTGAGACAGCCTGACATACAACCATGCCAGCTCCATATCCTATCCTTTTCCTGATATGTCCCTTTATGTCATTTTCTAATCATTGTTTGTTGTCCAACCCTCCTGAACACCAGTTGTCCACCTTCTGTAAACTTGTGTCTATCCAATGGCTCCCCCAACTCTCACCACATTTTATGTGTATACTGCCCCTGCCTGTCTGTGTCTGTGCTCCATGTCTGTGTGGCCCCACAACCACATCTAAGTACCTTCCCCACCTACTCTCCTTTAATCTAACTTACAAATGAGGCTTTTTGTACCAAAAAAGTGATCCCTTTTTCTCCTTCCATTTTTACATTGTCATTACCCTTCGCTGTTAACCTTTGCTTGCTGTTCTCCCCTTTCCTACTTTTCTATCTACCTATTAATTTATTTTATTTATTTATTTACATGTGTTGACCGGGAGTGTCCGACTGGACATAGGTCCATTTTCAGCAGAGGCCCGGGGAGAAAAGCTCCACAGTTAAAATATACAGACAGTAATTACATTGGATTACATAGAGAATAACAATTTGATTAACATAGCAATTAATTACAAACATATTTACAGATGAAGAACAAGAACATAGTACATCAGTAGACAATTAGAATCTTTATCTGCAAAGTACATAACAGACATTAACAAATGTTACAATAAGAAGTTCCTGCTGTGTAATAAGTACTAGGCTTATGAGCATCTGAGCTTTCTATAATCAAGGTAGTTAGTGGGGTGGAAAGAAAGGTAGTGGTTGGATGGGGTGGGTGATATTAGAGTGGGAGTTGCAAGGGCATAGCCAGCATGTTTTTAGGTACACTTTTGGTAAAGTTTTGAAGTGGGTGCATGATGGTACAGAGGTAATTGTGGGTGGGATGGAGTTCCATAATTTGGCTATGGCGCAAGAGAATAGTGCTTTACCAGCAGAGTTATTTGGCTTTAGTGATCTGCAAGTGATTTTTGTTGCTGGATCTTCCTGGATTTCCTCCTCATTTATAGGAAGAACAGGGTTACAGCTATGTTGTACACACCCACATTAGTGTTTCTGTCTGTCACTCACCTCAGATGTGTTGTTTGTCTCATAGTGACATTATACTTGAGAGTGCTCATTGACTTAGCTGTACTATCCTGCATTTGCTGTGATATCCATTGTGTCAGATATACATTGCAGTAATGCTGCTCCTGTCGTACAGAAACATAGTTACTGTTGCACAGCTATTTTCTAATGTCGCCATTTCCTTAGCTCAGCAAGCATACAGGAGATATTTCCTACTTGATTGTATGTCTGTCTCTTTATGGAGGGATCTCCATGAATATTAGCTGCCTATGAATCTCAGTGAATGTCCCAGTATGTATCTTTCTTTTCTTAGAATGTTTCATTCATTGCAGATATGCATGTTTTAACTAAAGTACAAGTGTCACTGTAACTTCACCTTGATTGTTGTTGCCTTCTGTTTCTGGTATATATATATATATATATATATATATATATATATATATATATATATATATATATATATATATATATATATAAAACGAAAGAACAAATACCAATGTTAATATATTGTCTTTAGCAGCGGGTAAAAGTACGTGACTCTTTCAAGCTTTGTATCTACATCTTTGTAACACTGAAACAGCAAATTTGTTCTCATAATATACGGACTTTCCACTGAGCGCTCCCCTTTTCGCGTGGTGTCTACATCAGCTGTTAATGTGGTGGCATGAAGCCAGGCTCTCTGCTCCCTCCCCCGCTTTCTGAAGTTATGCACATGCTCAGTGAAGTTGTTTTTCACAAAAGGCATTTAAGGGATCTGAGATGCTAGACTAACCGGTCTTTGTACAGAGACCAGAGAACTGTATGCAGTGTAACAGCAATATTTGCTGTTCCTTTTAACTCTCCAATGAACTGCTCACAAAGAATGCACTGATCCTGCCTGCAGCTTTGCAGGGCAAGGGCACTAATCAGTGTAAAGATCACATTTTATATGAGATCTTAAAACAATTTTCTTACCATATTTTTATACGCGTTTTTGTTACAGTCATGGTGCTGGGGAAAGTAAAACTATACACCATTAGCTTTGACTGTCTAAATGACAGCCATGTCCCCGTATATTCTAGCGGGGATATAGTCTCAGGGAGGGTGATCATAGAAGTAACTGGAGAAGTAAAAGTGCAATATTTGAAACTTCAAGCAAAAGGCTATGCTAAAGTGCGCTGGACTGAGTCAAGAAATGCTGGCTCAAACACTGCCTATACTCAGAACTACAATGAAGAAGTGGAGTATATGAACCACAGTATAATCTTGCTTGGACACGAAAGAGGTATGTCATAATGTTTTTTTTTCACTCATGTATAGCATTTGGTTTGGGGAGTGTTGTAGAACGTGGTATATAATATTCTGTGAAAAAGACTTCATGATGCTTCAGATGCAGAATTAGTTGCAGTCCTATAGTGAATGAATGAATGAGAGGTAGGGAAAATTCACCAAGTTTCTTTATGAACAATAAACACATTCTATCACTGATATGCAACTTATTTTCATGGCAGTCCTACTATGATAGTTATAGTCAACATATAAATGACTACATTTACTTTCCCTTATCAAATAAGTTTTTTTATTGTATTAGTTCTCTGTGGCTGGATAATCTCATGATGATGTTATTCCTGCATTTACGTACACTTATTGGGTTATTGGCTTCATTACATACATGGGATACTTTTTTGAAGGCACTAGTATTTAATTTATGCAAAAATGTCAAGCACACCAGAGTTACCAAGGGCAGTAGCAGTTTGACAAGAATGCTGTACTGTAAACTTCATGTCATCTTTAGCAAACGAGCTGTCTGATTATATTAATATATCAATAGTGAACGTGAATATATATATTTATATATATATTCGTGTATAAAATGTAGGCTTCATTTTTTTCTCCTAAAGTTTCCTCCCTTTGTTAGAAGCGGTTCAATCCTGTTTCTTACTGGTAAGGAGGGGGATATTGACTCACTCTCTCAGATGATTGGCTAAAAGTGTCAGATGATATGAATGAGCTAATGCTTGCTGCAGAATAACAGCTCAAAACAGTTTTGAAGCTTGGTTTATCTGCAGTTTTGCAGTCTTTGTTTCAGTGACACGAGTCTGTGATCTAATTTTTTTTAAATATGCAACTAAATATAAAAGCACATTTACGGCTTTTGGTTCAATTTATTGTGTCTGTGAAGCTTTTCTATTATTGTTGTAAAACAAGTACCTTGCTGAAACTTGAAGCAGCAAAGCTCAAGTTGTCATAGAAGAACATCTTGGTACTGGACTTATATTTGAAGGCATATTAAAAAGAATGCTATACATATTCTGCCTGATAATTTTGAAATTTGACTTGTCTTGGACAGTAGTTAGTTGGAAGTATTTTAGTTTCAGAACACAGAATGTTTTCTCTCGTGTATGAATTTACCCCAACCCCAGTTGTTAAATTTGAATTGTAACGTCACGAAGCCTGAAAATATGTTTGTCCAAAATGTCTGTTTTTCAAGTCTGCAGTTCAAATCAAATCAACCTTGTACTAGACTTTTCGGATGCTTGGTACAGTTCAGCCTAGCTTAGTTACGGATGCTACACCTCTTTGTTTCTGATTGGTGCAGATCTTTTGTTAGCCTGTTGCTAAGGCAATGTTAGCAATTTGTAATAACAGCCATACGCTAATACTGTCACTTATAGAAAGTTAAAACTGGCTGTAGTTCAGCATATAGATGGATATGTGTATGTGTAGTTCAGTTTTCCCGTTCTACAAATGAAACTGTTTTGCCATCAGTTTTTAGATTCGGAGTACCAGTAGCTAAATAATACTATGATTTAGTGAAAACTGAGTATATTTTCAGAATACAAACATTATTTTTAAGGGCAGTCAAGCGTTTAATACTTTACTTGATTCTATTGCAATTAAAAGAGAAGTACTTATTGTGTGTAATGAAAAAGGCAGCGACACCTGCAATATAGAGTACAGTGTGTGTGTGTGTGGGGGGGGGGGGGGGGGGTAGGACATAATGCTTAAAAATAGCTATCGCTGGAAAAGGAAACATGGGGGTGTTTATAGATAATGTTATCATTGCAAGGGAACAGGAAGAAGCAGCAACAGCCAGCAGGCTTAAATTCTTTTTTAAGACTTTTCCAATGATTTTCAACCTAGAACTCTTTCAAGATTATTACAGAATC
Source organism: Protopterus annectens (assembly GCF_019279795.1). Classification (NCBI taxonomy): domain Eukaryota; kingdom Metazoa; phylum Chordata; order Ceratodontiformes; family Protopteridae; genus Protopterus; species Protopterus annectens. Next base: position 181,624,097 of record NC_056734.1, read on the forward strand.
ATCTGAACCAGAGAGATTTGTTTAGATGACCGTGCTGCTGTCTGTAAGCATATGCCCTTGAAATTACCAACCAGTCTGTTTAATATCAGAATAAGTAGAATTTTGGGTAGACTCTCTCATAGCAGAAAGATACAACAACATCATTTTGCATGTTGACATAACGATAAGGGTGGGCAAGACATAAAAACGAAGTAATTAGAGAACCTGGAATATGAAGTTTGTCTTTAAATGCTACAGCACGGTGTAGGGGAGTATGTAACCTTAAAAGCAGGTATGCAGAAATGTTAGGCTGCAACACCCCCTAAGTGCAGTAGCTGGGGATGAGAATTAGATGCTTGAAATTCGGGGTGTTGGGATTATGCAATGACCATTGTGGAATACTTGGTGACCATGGGCATGGTGATAACTGGTGGCCACTAAGACATGAGAGAGGGAATGGAGAGAATCCTCACTTCATTACATATATTTGATGAAAATGTGAATGGAGAAGGCAGAAATATCTAAATGTATGTATTGTTATAGCGTCATATTCACCCATAAGCAACATGCTTTCACTGTGTTCTGGTTATAAAACATATTTGTACATAGTCATTGATCTGCCTTGAAAAGATTGCAAGTTTTGCAGTTGGAAGCTAGCTTTTGTACGTGAACTTCAGATTTGCTAAAATGAATTAACTGAACCAGTGAATTGCTAAAGTACACGGATATATCTAAATATTCCAAGCTTTACACGTTATGCCACTTCTCTTGTCTCTGCGGCAGAGAAGAGAGGGTGTGGCCTCCCAGCTATCAAGTTCAGTTGTACAGCTCTGAAGACGTAATGTGTTATGTATATGAGAGAGAGAGACTGGTTCAGAATCTGCTTACACCGGTTCAGGCCGGTCCTCTCCTGCTGTAGTCTGTTGGTGATTGACAGCTCAGCACTTGTTTACCACAGTTCTGCAGCTGAAACGCCGGAAGATTGCTGAGCTGGCAGAAAGAACTTTCACGGAACTAAGTTAAAAAGTCAGGAAACGCACAACTGTAAATCAAATATTATACAAAAAGTAGATAGCTTTGGAATTTAGATGTACTTAACTAGGATTAAATATTTGATTTTATACAATAAGATATACTGTTCTCGAATATTAATAATTAAAATGAACGAAGGAAAACAGTATCTGTTTTCTCATTTTTTTTTGTTAATGTTGAGTACTGCTAATAAATTGCTTCACATATAGTAGTGTACACAAACCTAGTTTTTGTAGTGTCCTCTGATTGCTTTGTTACTTATTCCAGCTAATTGTTAAGGTTGAAACATAATCCATGAAACATTTCAATGGATGTTACTTTTTCAGTGGTTTCGTCTGTAAAGCAGAAGAAGCACAGAATGCATGCCACTTGTTACTGTGGAGGAGCAGTTTATTTGGACTTAGTCTGGTAAAAAAAAAACACAATGTCATTGGTAAGGGTAGGGAAGGTCATCTTGTTTATCACAAAATGTGGTTCCTCCTCAAGGGCTTACTTAACTTTCCAGGGTGGAGTTATTTAAGTGTAAGAGTTATGCAAGTGCAGAGTATCTGATGACAAATGCTTTTTCTCCGTCAAGTGTTTCTTTTCATTTTAATCTCTGCCCCCACACACACACACACACACACACACCATAGCTGCAGTTTACATTCAATGCTTTGTTAAAGGGGGGATAAACATCTGAAAGCTTTTCAATTTTTATATTTGTTGTAACACATTTTAGCATCCCGTATTTTGGAAAAAACTAAATATGTTACTGTAAAACGGAAAAATTACCAGAAAGCTAAACTCCGATGTGTTCATGGTTTTAATGGAGCTAAAGTTAATCTGCAAGAGTAACTGACATGTTTTAGTGTATTGCAGGAGAGAGCAATTGCTGAAGCACAATTTATAGGGCATAGTCATAAATTCCTGACTCCATTCATTTGAGACAAGGAGAGAGGTTGCATTATAGGTGGCTTAGTCTGCGGCCATCCCAGGTGGATTATCATGTTATGATGGTGTACTTAGCAGACATATATGCACATATGAAGTAAGATCAGAGCTGTGCAAGCTGTTGTTTAAGGTATGCTGCACTCGCAAGTAAATGTTAAAGATGCCTCATTTAGTTAATTACAACTGATAAACTCACTCTTTGGTAAACATGCAGCAGTGACCTCCAGTCCAACGAATTTTATTCAGCTGCACGTTGCTTGTGATGGGGGGGGGGGGGGGGTATGAGTTGTGCATTGGTTGAGTTTTGTTATGTCACAGATTTTGGCTCCATGGTTAAGTTCTTAGCTTTGGAGCTTTCTTTTTATTGGAGTCCACTTGTCTTCTCAGTGTCTGCATACATTTTTGCAGGGGGCCATTCATTTCTTTTCCTTGTACATCATCAAAAGGACATCCCAATGTAAGAGGTGAACTGCCAATCTTCAGAATTTCACCTTCATGTGAGGGGGGGGGGGGGTATGGGTTGTGCATTGGTTGAGTTTTGCTATGTCACAGATTTTTGGCTCCATGGTTAAGTTCTTCGCTTTGGAGCTTTCTTTTTATTGGAGTCCACTTGTCTTCTCAGTGTCTGCATACATTTTTGCAGGGGGCCATTCATTTCTTTTCCTTGTACATCATCAAAAGGACATCCCAATGTAAGAGGTGAACTGCCAATCTTCAGAATTTCACCTTCATGTGAATTTTAACATCCCATCAAGGTGTTACTTGTCTGCCTTATGCCCACTGTTCTCTGGTTGAAGGTGAATGAATAATGAAATAATGAAAATTAATGTTAATTACGTGTTCTCATAAAACTCTCAGTCTTAGTCTTGCCCCAGGTGATGGGACCTGTCCAGCAAACCATGCCTCTTAGTAACTTTTTTCCCATTATTTTTTAATTTATAATTTTACCGTGTAAGATTATGTTATGGTTGTACATTTTGATTTTTTTGTTATTCTGTTGCAAGTTTAGTGCAGCTGTTACGTGTTTTATCATGTTGCTTTTTTTTTTTTTTTTTTTTTAAGATGAGGATTCTGAGGAAGGTTTGACCACAATTTCTTCTGGACGGCATGAGTACGCATTCAGCTTTGAGCTTCCACAAACGTAAGTAGTTGACTCTTCCAGGAGAAACCTGCTTAGTATATTTTTTTTTTATTGAATTTTTTAAACAAATAAACAAGTGCTAACATCTGAATTAGAAAATAAGTATTTCACAAAATAGAAAAGAAAAAGAAAAAAAAAACAAAAGAAATCAATTTCATGAACACAGCAAAACAATTATTTACAAGAGTGTATTTGCATTTTTTGTTTCAATATAATTTTAAGTGCAGCCTTTTATAATGCAACAATTTCCATTCCTTATCTCATTATGTTGATTTCTGATTGTGGTGATCCTCCGTAAGACAGAGATATACAGCAAACTTGTTCTGATTCCCCATTGTCTTGAAAGTTAAATGATGATTTTACTTGGGCCTGACCTTACAGTGGCTGGCCATTCTATTGTCTAGCCAATATTCTTCTGTCCTTTTTTCACAAGGCATATTGCTTCATTTTGAGGAAAATATATGCACCTGTATAATTGCTTATGGTAAAAATTATTTTTTCCCCACCTATTACGATTGAGGGCATTTAGAAAAAAACAAGGAGCGGCCATATGAGTTGACTACGGAACCACATCATCGTCTTTCTCAAATATTTTATCATTTGCTTGTAACTGGTAACTGCTTAAATATAGATTTGAATGCCTTTGCTACTGCTTCTGCTACTTATTAA